>NC_084640.1:9701143-9808643 GCF_019802595.1 Syngnathoides biaculeatus | reverse complement strand
AGTGGGGGATGATGATAATGCTCCCAAACCGTTTTAAGGTTAATTTTATGTTTCCGCCTATATTTAAAATTACACTCATCTTGCATATTCTACTTTGGCTTGAGACCAGACCCTTCCCACTCGGAAAAGAGAAAATCTCGTCCACTTTTTCTTCGATTATTCAAACACTCCTACAGTCATTGCATCTTAAAACAACACCATTTCCTTTTTTAACTTTCTCCATTAATATCGAAAGTAAACATAAGCAGCATGTCTAGCTCGTCTTTGCTCTACGTTGCCCAGACTGTGTTGCTAACTAAAGCAGCGGTGGTGGACGCCGTCATTAGAAAACGCATTGATGGGCTGCGTAAATACTGTAACATGTGTAATTATGATTGTATGTCTTTAAGAGGTGGGATGGGGGGTGGGTGTAAGGCAAACTAGGAAAAACAGTGGTCGGTGTTAGAGAAAGTTCCGTGTGCTGCCTAAAAGAAACCAGTGGCGTCATTCATTTTTTTTTACAGTACATATGTGAATTGTGCCATTGGATGAAACAACCAGTCATCCCTCACTCATTGAATCACATTGCAAAATGTCACAAACTGAATAGCTGTATGTTATAATTTCAATTTGCTTTGGAATATTGTTTTTTTGCGCTCAACGCAGAATATCTGCGAAGAGACTGCATCGACGCATTGAGCATGACAGCAAAAATTCTAATAGACCAGTGTAAGATGTGTCGCAATTTTGACATTTACCTTTAAAACGTGACAATTTAACGTACTCCATATCAGGAGGGTTTAAAAACGGTCTGTTTTATTTTACTTTGACCAGCCATTCAATTTAAAAGTTACTAAATATTGGTCCAACCAAGTTGCTAGGTGGGTTATTAATGTATTATAACACTTACTGACAGAAATAATAATTTGTAACGTAACCCAATATTTGACTGAATCTCTTTGCAAATGAGTTTAGTGCAGATAGTGAGTGGTTCTCACAATCCAGGATTTGGGTTGAAGGTTAAGAATGCACCATTTTGATGTTGACGTTTGACTAACACACACACCCACACACACAGTTTGAGTTCACCTGCGCTGCCCTAGACCATCTTTCCGTTTTGCCGGCGACTAAACAACATCTGCTCCCATCGCCTAGCAACTAGCAGTTTGACAGATGACCCCCAAAAGACGGATAATTACCATAAATCATCAACGCCGGCATGGACAATAGAGAGCGGAAAAAGCATTGACAGACGAGTTTTCAACTTTTTCCGCGGTTGGGGAAAACTGTTCTGTGACGTACGAAGACAATAGAAACGGTGAAGAAATATGAGCGCGTTCCTGGACTATTGAATGGAGCCATTAAAATGGAACCTTGACTCAAGGGACACAAGCGTTGATGAAGGAAACAAAGTTGAGGTCTGAGGAAGGAAGAATGAAGAATTGGTACAGTCATGATATACACAACGTGCAGAGCTCAAAACAACAACACAAAGCAAAACGGCAATGGTAATGAGCAAATATGTATAGCTTGATGAGTAGGATGTCTTTCCAGTATCTACTCAACATGAAAATACAGATGAGATGGCGCGGGGCCAAAACGTGATCGGTTCGGTCTAGTCGAGTCCACTAACACAATAAGCCATCAATCAGCCTTTACCAAGGACGCTAGCCTAGTGCAACACTGATGAGGAAAGCAGTGTAAAAAAAAAAAAAATGCACACGCACTTCATATAAATCTGAGCTAAATAACTGTCTGCGCTGAATAGCTTGGTTGATGTTTTTGGGCATTAATTCTGAGATAAAATCAATGTCAGAAACATTTGACGAATTCATCCAAGGGAACCCCCCTTAGATGAGAATCAAACACGGAACCTAGCCACTGTTTTTAGCTACATAGCCGTTTAGCTAAACAACTGATGAATAAGCCATTTACGACTATGCTAATGCTAGTAACTCCCATAACAGTTTCTTTTGGATGTTGCTGCTATCTATCTCCACATTATTATTACAATACAATTCACCTTAATTTTTAATTTTCAAAAGTGATTTCTGCTTTAAATCCCTCCATTCATGTTTATCTTTTTCCTTCTGGGATTTACTTTTTCATCTGATACCAAAAAAGCTTGTTTTTTTCCACATTTTTTAATGTTTTTGACAGGATTAACTTCATCAAATTTTATTAAAAAAAATTCTGATAGGAAAACAAATGCTCGTAGAAAAACATGTTTGCTTTTGCCAAACGTAAACGCATTCCGTTATAAATCTACAATTTATATCAACAATTTAACAATGCGGAAAGATGGCAAAATGACAGCTTGAAAGCACATTCGTCAGGTCAAACATTTCCAGCGTGTTGATAAATAACTGCTGTTTAAATGAGTAAAAGGTGACCGTCTTTGGGAATGTTTGGTGCAATTAATTCTGAGTGCTTTCCACACGGTCTTTTATTGTCATGAAAAAAAAACACTAATTCTGCTGATGTCAGGCTAATCACTTAAAAAAAAAAAAGTCGCAAGAGAGGTTTTAAAAGTCGCTAGGTATAGTGACTAAATGGACAACACTAACATAGATTTTGTAAAATAGCTCCTCTCTGTTTGCAGCCATGTTGGAAATGCAAGTAGTGCATGTCAGTGGGGAAGCGCTTTGATGGATGGAAACCATGGAAAAAAATGAAAAAAAAAAAAAAAAAAGGTCCTGACCAATAAACTAGAATTAATCGCTAAAATCAATTAATTGCTCACCCGTAGAATTTAGTAAAATAATTATGAAGGAAGAAACGTGGTGCTGGCTGGTATCAACTAGCATGGTTGGTAGCTAATAATTTGGAACTAATCAATAAAACCGATTAAATCGCCTGGCCTTAGTGTTCATTATAATATTGAGAGAGACAGAGAGCGAGATGAGGGATTAAGTTAGCTAGTGAGCACGGTTTGAAGCACTTAATGTTTTACTAAGAGGCTCATAAATTTACAGTACATAACTGCCTCATGACCATGCTTTTGAAACAGTTTTTATGTCTTGTCAAAGGAGAAATAAAACAATTAGTTAATCTGATACACTTTTAACGGTTAGCGTTGTGAAGTAACAATGGGGTGAGTGGCAACATTTTTCTCCCATTAAACTGGTGTGAAATATGATGAATTTTAAAGTGGACAGAAAGTAAACCAGGTAAAATAAAACAATTCCCTGTTTATTTTTATCTACTTTGAAATAACGGCATTAAATCATCTTCGTTTCCTTTAGGCTTATCCCGTTAGGGGTCACCACAGTGTGTCATCACGGATGCACGCATTTTTTTTTTAATAAATAGAGAAATAAATAATAGTATGACATCACAATTTCTCTTCAGGGATGTTTAAAAAAAAGATAAAGGGAAAAAAAAGAATATGAAAAACCATAAAAATGACTTCAGGGAAATTAATTAGAACCACAAAAAGCCTCCGGGTGGAAGTCTGCGCAGGATGACCGAGACGTCCCCAAATATTTGAGCACTTTCTCCCGCGTGTCACCGGGGAAATTCTGCCAATTGTGTACCGCGAAAGCCATTATCCTTTATGCTTGGCCAAGTTTTCACCGTTTCTATATTTATTTTTTTAAACCTGGTGACAAAGCGCCGCTGAAGGCCGATGTTCCATTACGCAACGTTTTCAGTTGTCGTTTCCAAATTGGTGTAGGAGAATAAGGTGGGAGGAATCGTACACAAGCATATAACGACGTTATAACAGAATACTTCTTAGGGATGGGAGTCATAGAAGTATTGTGGACAGAACACAAAATGATAGACGGCTATAAAATCACGATACAGAGAGAGTGCCATACAATAAGGAACACTCACGCAACAACAACCGCTCATCACGATAGAGCAATTATGCGATAACTGATACATAGTGGAGGGGTTTTTGCTGATACTTCACTAGAACCATCTTTATTTGCCATGTATGTAATAAATAAATAAAAACATTGTCTGCTGTAGTTGGAGCCACTCTAGTACGACGGCAGAAAATACTGGATTAATAACATTTATCTAACAAGAGAGCTACAATGTTATTCGACAAAAAAAAAAAAATAAGGTGAGGAGAAAATGATGTACAAGGGATCCTGTATCAGTAGCCATGTCCAAGCTAATTGTGTGTGGATGCAACTAGGCGTGTGCGTGCGTGTGTGACTGTGTGCTGGCTCAAAGCAGCCGTACAGCCGGAGCGAGGCAGGAAGAGAGGAAGCCATCCTTCAACGGAGCACAATATCCGACTGCGGACAGACAACCAACGGCTGTGTGGGTGTGGAAAATGCCAGGGAAAAAAAAAAAAAAAAAAAAAAAAAAAAAAAAAGAAAATACCTGTCCCCGCTGTTCAAAATGGCCTCCACCACAAATACCCATACAATCATGTACAAAAACACACACACACGCGGATAACGCCATATACAAGAATGCTAAGCTGAGGGTTTGATTTGGTGAAATAGAACCGTGCAATGAGATAATACAGTCCATGACACAAGTGCGTGTGCGTTTTTTTTTTTTTTTTTTTTGGGGGGGGGGGGTGTCAGGTGTGTTCCCAAGGACCATGTGTCCCGCAGCGTGGGAGGGAGAGTGATGTGTGTCAGCGCGCATCTGCGGGCCGAGCGAATAAATTAAGCTTATGAAGACAAATGGACGGGCGCTTGAAAGAGATGATGGGGAGGGTGGGGGAAGGCTGGGGGACGGCGGGAGGGCCCGGAGAGGTGGGGGCGAGATCACAGGAGAGGACGTGATGAAGGAGGAAGCGAGGCGTATGGTGGGACCGTTGCGGCGTGCATGCAAAGGGAAAAGAGCGCAGGGGTTGAGGTTCGATAACAGGCTACTTTAACGAATGGGGATGTGCCATTTGCAATCTGAGCAGTGGCTTTGTGACCTAAAAAAAATAAAGATAAATAAAAACCATAAAGAGCAGTGAATTGTGCTTTTTTTTTTTTCCTTTTTAGTTACCAGCGTACTTTTTGGTTGATGGAAAATGACAATCTGATGGGACTGGACCTTTTCATCATGATGGCATGAAGTAATCAAATTCTGTAAAGAACTGACGTTAAAAAAACTGCACAGTTTTTATTGCTTTTAAGGCTACTTAGTTCTAAAGATGAACAGAATGAATGTATTAAAACTATTATACATAAAGTCGATGCAAAATCTCAGCCTCAAAGCGTCACGGTGATCACGTTTCCACATGGACTAACATTACTGGAGACTTGCGCACCAGTTTTGTGTGGAAATAAGTCGCAGCAGTGGCAGTGAGCCAGGAGAAAAGAATGTGTTAAAGACCAAGAATGTCCGATGTTTGGGATAATTTCACACTTTCACAAGTGCAATGCGTCTACGGCAAAGCAGAAGGAGCAAGCTAATAGACAACTTCACCAAACAATAACAAAATAAACACTTCACATGCACATTCACACACACCAACGTGCAAATTCTACACTCTCATTGGCTGACTCCCAAGCCAATCACCTATTTTTTAAAGCCACATATGCTCAAAGTTAAAGACGACATAGTGTGGCATGTGAGGATGGCGACAACTAAGAGGGCAACATTCATTCCCGTACCACTCAGGCCGATGTTGAATCATGCAAAAGTCCGATTTTGTCTGATTACGCAATTCTCTATGGTATAATCGGTCAAATAAGCAAAACATTGAATTGCTGCAACTCTAGACTACCATTTGCATCCTGTGTGATCCACAGTGATTCAAATGGTGAAAATTGATTCTTTAAAAAGTTAGTTTTCTTTAAGATGGTGGATAATGATGACTTTGTGATGGCAAAAAGTATTCACATTTTGCAAACAAAATTAGAAAAATTAAATCAGAGCTCGTGCTTGTTACTCAATATGCCAGCGCAACCGTCAAAGTAAATCTCCCCAAAAACTGCAATGTTATGAGCACATGTCGAAAGTTAGCAATGCTAACTTCCGTTAGTCTGTCTATGGCGTTTCAAGTTACACGTTTCCATCACGACAGCAGATTTTTGTTCGATGAACTCATACCATTGAACATTTTAATGTTGAAACATGTTAATTTGGAGTTTTACAGCTTGGAACTTAAATGGGGGGGGGGGCAAATAGCACGTCTTCCCTCTTTTATGAAAAACAGAGCGAGAGCTTTCTTGACATTAGGCACGAAGGAATACTTGAAAATATATTTTAACAAGTTAAGATTTTTTTTTTATGTCTCCAAATACCATATCTTTCCAACAATTGTGGGTGGATCTGGAATATAATCAGCGATAAATGAGGGTGGGGTTCACTGTATAAATAAAACAAACAATAAACTTCTTGAGCCATAAAGGGAGTTTAGTTTGTGGACAGTGGGTGTCGGCATGTATCCCAAGACACACTGCTCTGGGTGCGGGGCTTTGTCACACAGCACGTCTGAGACCCCCACGCCTCCCCCCAAGCCCCGCACCCATTTGATAAATGACACGTGTCATTCTGTCAGCCCCTGCCATCCGGGCCGGGAGGCCCCACGCTGATGTATGGTGGACCGGTCTTAGAGGAAATGGCTGTGTTTTGGCAGCGGCCAGAAAAAACATGGCCTCTGTATAAGGCTACGTGTCTTACAGTGTGTATCGCCGCGTGTGTGCTTATTAGCGATGGCGGACGAGCATGTGCGTGCTATGAAAGCTGTCAAGCGGACAGGCAGAGGGAGACAAATCATCGTCATGGCCGCCCCAGCTGTTCCCCAAATTTGGTGCGAGGAGGAGAGCGAGGAGGAGGAGGAGGAGATGGTGGTGGTGAAAGAGAGGGGAAGAGAGAAAGAAAAAAAAAAAAAGAACAGGTCGTTTGAGTTCTGAACGGCGGCTGACGCTTCCCAGAAACGACGAGGACAAGTGGAGCTGACACACACACACACACACACACACACACACACACACACACACACACACAAACTGGGGATGGGAAGCTCGCCAATCCCAGAAGGAAGCGTTCCTTCTCACGCAAACATGCATCAAACAAACAACGTGACAGTTTCCCCGTCCAGGTTGACGTTTTGGGTCGTGTTTGGAACGGTGGTTCTGCAACCGGGTTCCAAAATTTGTGCCATTTCAAAAAGTACATACCTACATATGGTACACTGACTAACAAAAATCAATGACCCCTCCCCCCCGTAGCTTTGGGCTAATTAAAAGCTCGGATGTGTTTGTGACCTATAATCCCATAAATCTGATATCCCTGCATGAATAGTCTTTTCTTTTTGTTTTTTTTTCCTACAAAAAAGGCACAAAATGAAAGGAATAAAGTCCCATTTTTCATTCGGGAACAAATGTCATCTTTTCCCCCCCTGAGAATATTGTGCTATTTCTCAGAGATTAAATAATCTTCTCAGAATAAAAATCGCACTTCTGACACTCATTCAGTTAAATCTGATTTTTCTTGTTTATTTAACTTTAAAGCTTGAAAAAAAGGAATTTTCTGTTCAGGTTATCAACTTTTTATCCTGAAAAAATTTGACTAATCATTGCAACTTCCTGTTAAAAAAAGTTAGCTCAGCATGCAACTAGTTTTCTTGAAAGTATTCCACTTTTTCTAAAATGTGTTCATCTGAAACTTTTCAAACGTTAAGAAAAAAACTCGACAACTACTGCAAATTGCTATCAAAGGAAAATGGCGGCTCATCGCTCAAGTCAAATCCCAAGGCCAGTTTTGGCTAACGGCCCAAGCGGCCAACCGGCGACCTGCGATGCGTTATTCCACCTTTCCAGTCATTTCTACAACGGCGATTGTTTGGACAGCGTCTGGATGTGAAACTTTTTTTTCAAAAACCGTCAAACAATAACACATTTTTGTATTAGGACGTATCATGTAAACCATCGTCGTCCCCCGCCCGGACAGTTTTAACAACAACAGCGGCGGTGGAGGAGAGCCCCACCTGGAGGTTGTGAACTCTGAGTGACCCTGTTGGGTCGGGCTGAGCTCCCCTCCTACTAAACTCCTCTCATAGCGTCCCCCTCTCCCACAGCGGGAAGAGGGAGGAGGGGAGCTTGGCGGGGGGAGGAGAAAAAAAAAAAAACGGCGTCATTTGGCTGTGAGTGATGAGTGGCAGCCATGGGTGACATCCTCCCCTCTCTCTGCTCAGACATCCAAATGCTTTCTCCCCCCCAACCCCCCCAGTTCATTCCGAAGCTGCCCGCCAACCACCCTCGCCGTTTGCCTCGATACTTTTCTCCTACTCGCTTTATTTCGCCGATCGCTCAAGTCATTTTTCTTTCACTTCTTTCTGTCGCTTAGCCTCCTCTTTTTCCACTGCCGCCCCCTCCTCCTCTCATTCTTTCTTGTCTGCTGTCACTCGCCCCCCCACCCACCCCGGTTTCTTTCTTGCCGTTGCTTCCCGTCTGGGCCCACATAGACACTCCATACATGAAAGGTCCCAAAAAAATGCAGCGATCCAAGCGGAGGGTTACACATTTTCACCCACTCTGATTGGGGAATAAACTGACATGTCTGCTGCAGTGAATTGAGGGGGGGAAAAAAAGTTGTCAAATCCTATCAGGCGGGACAGGAGCCCAATTATTGTTTGTGATTCCATTTTAAATGTTTATAGGAAAAATCTGCTAACATTTCCCCTGTATGTTCTGACGGGTTTTAGTAGGATTTTATCCCAAATCTAGACTGTAGCTACGCTTTTTTACCCAACATAACCCAAATGTACAGTTAGATGATAACATTGAACAACTGCCAGGCATAGGAGGGAGAGGAAGACCAAAGAAAAGGTTGATGGATGTTGTGAGGGAGGACATGAGGACCGAGGGTGCTAGAGAGGAAGATGCACGAGATGGGCTTAGATAGAAAAACATAACACGCTGTGGCGACTCCTAATCGGGACAAGCCAAAAGGAAAAGAAGAAGAAAGAAGGAGCGCCAATTTGCCACTCACAGTTACAACGTTTTAAAATTCAAGCAAGTGAGTAGACTCCCAAAAAACATTTGTGGTAACATTTCCATCTCAGTGTGTATTGTTGGAAGTTTTAGTAGGATTGTGTAAAAAAAAAAAAAAAAAAATCTACATAATACTATTAGTAAGAAAAGGCACAGTAATTAGATTACCAAAGTAATCCAAATTACCTTGGTCCTTTGCTCTGATGATATAAAAATGTCACCATTTTTTTTTCATGGGGGCGAGGGGGGGGGGTGTAACCTACCAGTAATTAGCAATAAAGCATTCGTTATTTTGACTACCCGTGTCTTGTCCGATAAGGGCATTAAATTAATAATATAAATGAACTTATAATGAACCCGACCGGGGCGCTAATCAATTGCTTATCGTTAGCCAATTAAATTTCAAGAAACAAAGGTGTGTTATTTGCTCTCATTTCCCCTCTCTTACCCTTCTGAAAAGTTTAAGTATGATTCTTAGTAAAAATATGCATCGTCATTCATAAGAAAACAGAAGCGTGTAATTTTGGCATACTTAAAATAAATTATTTCCTGTCTGCGCTAAGTTGAAGGTCCCGTAAAAAGGCGTGAAACTGTTGGGTTACATCGAACTTCATTTGAAACAAGACTAAACATTAGTGTGAATCATTTGAATATGACATGTTTTGGGGTATGCTGTCGAAGAATCTTTTTCAAAATTTGCACCGTAAATGAGAAAATCCAAATCATCCATCATCATCGTGTCATTCTAAATTAATCGTTATATAAACAACTTTGCTTTGAAATGTTTTTATCGTGCCTTTTCACGTTTCCGTTGAACTGTAGAATATAGTTCCAAGTGCTTTTTGCAATACTTCCGACTAGTTTTTACAAGACGCTGTCGCGGAAAAAAACTCCGGATAATTACGCGCAATGAAGTCGAGCAAAGAAGTGTCGCAAACGATGCCGTTAATCGGCCCGATCCAATTCCTATTAATTAGTGACTCATTTCAAAGTGACTCCTTTGATACAATGTTCTAAGATGTCGTTACATCAAATAAGCAGACGCATTGCTATGCTAATTATGGCGCTGTAATTTTACCATCAGATGACTTGTTCTTGAGATGTGTTTTCTCTTTTTTCTTTTCGATTCCAGAAATAAGGAATGATAGCGTTCTAGGTAGATGGGATACTGAGGAAAAAGACATGTCCTGCTGTTTGTTCAGTCAGACGACTTAACGGTACAGAGCCGGGGGCTTAGGACCCCCCGCCTAGCCCCCCCTGTAGGAAGTCCGAGACAAAGATTTGAACTTTTTAGGGCATGTAGTGGTTGGTGGCACCTCTTCGTCAAACAGACAAGGGATCTCAAGATTCAAGCAGCCGCCACCCCCCTCGGCCCCCGTCAATGCGGTGAAGCAGGAGACTACAAAGTGCCGACTTTGGTGTAACCTCGAGCGGATGACGATCAATGGCTTCCCTTTTTTTACGTGAACGCTACCAACAAAAATATGCTTTGATTCCCTGGGCGAGTGACATGTTTTATTGCCTGGCATGAAGGGAAATGGCCTCTCGGAAAATATGTGACAGTCATGAGTTTTTGACTTCAAAAGAGCGTCGTCTGCATGTAATGTTCCCACTTGTTAAGATTGAGGACTCAAACTCCAAAACAGATTAGCGTTAAAAAAAACTCAAATCCGATGACGATCCGGTTGTTCATTTCATACACGCACATCACCGCAGCATAATTAACGTGAACCTTAACCTAGCGTGTATGCTGAATCTAACATTTAGGACCTCGGCGGTCTAGGACGCCATGATGAGAGTTTGTGAGGAGATCCCACAGAAGATGCTGTCGGGAGTGAAGAACAAGCTCGTGGAGGCAAAAATACTCATTTGTAGACATATATATGGTGTTCCGCTGGGTAAACTGGAAAGGATTGGCCTCAGAGTTCGGAAGTCCCGGGTTCGATCCCGGGCCCGCCTGTGTGGAGTTTGCATGTTCTCCCCGTGCCTTGCGTGGGTTTTCTCTGGGCACTCGGGTTTCCTCCCACACCCCCAAAAACACGCAACATTAATTGCCCCCAGGCGTGATTGTGAGTGAGGCTGTTAGTCTCCATGTGCCCTACGATTGGCTGGCAATCAGTTCAAGGTGTACCCTCCCTCCTGCCCGTTGACAGCTGGGATAGGCTCCAGCACTCCCCGCAACCCTCGTGAGGATAAGTTGTAAAGAAAATGGATGGCTGTATGGATATGGTGTTCCTTTGCTGTATCATGAGTCACGTATTGTGGGATTTGAGTTTGTGCTATATATATATATATATATTTTTTTTTGTGGTTAAAAAAAACTGAACCCGCCCCCATCTTTAAAACACATTACAAGGAATAAAATGTACATACTGTACAGTTTTTTTTAAATTGTATCTTTAAACTATGAATAATTGAACAATGGTCGCTGGCTCGTGGATTCCACCGATTGTGGTGATATTGACTTATAACTTGCTTCTTTTCCCAAATACAATTATAATAGGTGTCATTTATCCATTAATTTCAGCTATTTACAAATAGCGGGGGTCCACCGTACGTGAACAATCTGTTGGTAGGGAGGGCATCCACAAACTTAAGAGGCCATATATGGAGGCTGAAAAAGCCACCTTAGGCGTTGATTCGTCACTGATTTGTCTCTACTGTACATAACTATACTTGTGAAAAAAGAGCGTTCACATATAATCTATGAAAATGGAATTTAAGTGATTCTGATCGTGAAGATTTGGAGTGCAAAAAGACTCAGTGAGGCCACACACAAATGAGCCATATTGGCAACTGTCTTGCAAACATACTTTCATCTGTCTTAACAAGTTATTTCATGCATGACATACATAATGACATTATATTAAAAAACATCAAAAATAGAACATCTTAAAAAAGATAAAAACAGACTGTTTACACATACTAGCGAGCTCTGGAGGGAGATCTGCACTAGTCGAACGGGAGTGTACACGAGTTCTCTTGAACATATTTGAGTGATTGTTCTTACGTATTGTTCGACAAATTATACACGATGAATTACGTTTTTCTAATTAGAGCTGTCCCGATTGGTTATCTTAAGTGATTTTTCAATAGATACATTGATTTCATAAACCATTATTACAAAAGATTAAAGCTCAATAACAGCCCCTTATTTCCAAAGAGAGTGATATCAATACAGTCGAGCGCCAACAACTGGTCTATTGTATTGTGCCAGTCTGTCGGCATGATGTTAGCCGCACAAGTTATTCATTTATTATTTATTTATTTATTTATTTTTACATAAAAGTGCAGCAATACAAATGAGCCTCCTGTCAAAGTGATGACTTGTGCAAGCAGCTGAGAGAAACCGCAGCAGTGCCTGATGGGAAGCGAACGGGCGTCCCGGGCCGGTCGCCTTACGGGACGGGGAGGCGTCTCACTTCATCCAAGCGATCTCATTCTTTCAGTCACTGACGCTAAAGCTTGTGACCGGAGTGTCGGGACAGAAATCAGATGGGAAATTGAGGGTTTCACGCCACTGGCAAATTAGCATTTTCTGCTTTTCCCTACAGGCGGGGCGGATGCGTCCCACTGACTTTTCTTGATCTGATTAGTTGATCGCGGGCTCGCAAAACTTAAAAATGTCAAAAAAAACAAATTACTGTATGGAGTTTTCAAGTCACCAAGTCCTAATAACACACGGAGTGCTCTTTTTTTCATCATGTCAAAAGAAATTATTGTAAAAATAACATTGAAAAATATAAATTTACTCAATACATCTAAATGCAATAATTCAATCCATTTATTAAATACAAAAATTAAAAAGCCTTAAAAATAATCTTCGTATAAAAAGGTAGAAAAATACTTGTGTAAAAATATTTCTAAAAAGAATTATGAAAAAATGACAAACATTAAAAATACTCAAAATAATTACTGGTATAAAAAACTGAAAATAGGAAGTCATTTAAATACCATTTTAATAAATGAATTCTTTTAAAATGTATCATAAAAAGAATGTCATTTTTGGATTTACAAAATGGAACATCTATTAACTCATCTAAAAGTAAAACTATTTGTAATATACTGACTATTAGCCTTGGTGTTCCGCAGGGAAAAGGCAGCCAGGTGCATACGCCACCGAGAAGGTTAAAATGTTCTTCCGCCAAAAATACAGCTCACACAGAACGGAGGGAGCAAACGAGAGAGACTAAAAGACATCGGGTGCCTCTGCAGTCGTCGTACTTAATTGACACCTGTCACGGCCACGCCGGCAGTCGCAGCTGCGAGTGCTGTTCGTCTGTCACTTTCGATAGCTTTCATTCACACGGGACAGCCGTCGCAGCCCTCGACCGACACGCTCATCTTGCAGTCTGGTGTCTCCTGCCTCGCCCAGCCCAGATGTTCAGGGCTGCTGGAGGCTACTTCAGGTAAACCAGGGCCTTTCCCATAAAGAAAATTTGCCTCTGGCTCTCTTACCTATGACATCATAAAATCTTCTCTCAATTCACCAATGCACCACTAACTTGAGTTTCTTTAGTAACTGCAATTGCAGTACTATGTTTTCCCGCTATATGGCGATTATATTGCTCTCCACTCTTCAGTTATTCTACCTCAGTGTTATTCATTCTTTGCCACTTATCCTCAAGAGGGTCACAGGGAGCTCTGGAGCCTATCCCAGCTGTCAACGTGCAGGAACTGGTTGCCAGCCAATCGCAGGGCACACGGAGGCAAACAGCCGCACTCACAATCACACCTTGGGGCACTTTAGAGTGCCCAAATAATTTTGTAAATTTTTGGAATGTGGGAGGAAACCGGAGTGCACCGAGAAACTCCACACAGGCAGGGCCGGGATCGAACCCGGGTCCTCAGAACTGTGAGGCCAACGCTTTGCCAGCTGAAATATTTAACTTGCAAGTAGGTGCTAAGTTACGTTTTCTAAAGTATTTAATACATTTATAAAAGTCATAAGTTGAAATATTTGACGCATATAGAAGGCATAAATACTTAAGAAAATGTATCCTACAACACAGCTGCAAAATGCTATTTTGATATTTCTATGATAAAATATGCTGTATGATAACAGATGTTAAAAAAAAATAAAAATTCCAGGCAAATCGGGCGGCTATAAAACTAGTGTGAGCATGAATTGCACAAGGACACGCATTGTGATGTAACAAATGGTTAAAGTGGACAGCAATCATTTAAATGCTAAGGTGTAAAACTGCTCCACGCAAAGCAACTCATGACAAGCCCATAAAGTCCTCCTTAAATCATGACTCATCACTTTTCTCCCTCTCTTCCTTGCTTTTTGTCCCACGCAACAAAACCTGCAGGACAAAAAAAAAAAAAAAAAGTGCAATGAGCTCATGCGGTTGGTGTGTCTTAACAGCAAATTAGCATCAGACACTGGACTGATTAGCAACGACGTACTAGCTGCAGGGCGTATTTATGCCTCAAAGTTTGGATTTGTTGAAAAAAACAAAAAAAACAAAAAAGAAAATCTGACCTTGTTTTCTTGTCAAGGATTCTTTTGTTGTACTGGAGTGGAAAGCCAGGCTTTCCTGTTTCCCCCTCCACCTCATTAAAGTGGCATATAAGTTTACCTCGCAGCGGCGAGGCCGAATGCCTTTACGTCGTCGCCCGGCTGCTCGGCCAAATTTCAGGAATATTTCGCTTGTTTTGATTTTCGCTCGTCCACCTTCACGCGTCACTGTGACCTCCGCCAAGGAGACGCCCTGCCGGACGTAAAGACCAATGTGGCCGTCCCAAAGTGGTCGTAAGAGTGAAACACAAATATCCGATTTCACGGATGCAGCGTTTTGACTTTTAATTCCCCCACCTAGGAGAAACTACGCCAGATGTAGTTTGTAATAGAGCCACATATAACAAAAATGAACACCTCCTTCACATATGGGTAATAACTGTCAGTTTACGGCATTATGAACGGGGTTTTGACTTTCAATCGTCTTACTTCAAGACGTGCTGTACGGCACACAAATAAGTGCTTGCCTAACAAACCGGTAGCAACTCTTAAGTGGAGTATTTCACTTCATCCACCTGCACAAAAACAAACCTTTGTAACTATGAATCGATGTGACTTGTCACATGTGGACAACGCATACACCAATCTGGTTGCGGAAAAAAAACATCAGTTGCCCGTGCTCGGCTCAATCTGCCACGCTTCTCCTTTTCGTTTTTAAACTTCACTTTCGCTTGACACGAAGCAAGCTTGTGCAAATAAAAGCCTCCCTCATCTGCAGTTGAGTAAATAAACGCTGTTAGCCACTATATGCAGAAAGCCTGCACATCCTCTGACTCTTTCAGTCAATGTCACGCCTTAATGACAACTTTGCATACGCTTCCTTATCAATAGATCACACTTGCACAAACTCAGGGATGCACACACACACACACACACACACACCACACACACACACACAGTTTTTGTGTGTACTTCAAATATTTCCTCATGCAGCACGCTACTGAGCCCTGACAAATGTCATTAAATGCTTTATCGGATGGCATCCAGATAGGAGTGTCGGCGAGGTGCTAATAGCTTGATGCTTGCTGCCTTCCTTGGCTGACAGCTGCCGTGTGCTAAATCGCCATGTGAGCTAATAACAACAACAACAACAACAAAGTGGATTAATAGTAGTGCTCGAAATAAGACTTCATTGCCTTTGCGTCGACGAAAACCGCACAGATGTTAGCGTTCCGTTCTCAGAATTGACTTTGTTTTTTGCCAGTTAAGGAAGCAAAATAATTTCGCCCTGCGCTAAACTAATAAGGCCTGAAGGGATTGCAACCTCGGCCGTCAAGTAATGAACAACAACACCTCATTGATACCAACAATACAAAAATGACAAGATTGAGCAAATATCAATTTTTAATCACGTCCTCTATAGTTGCAGCATGTTTAGGGAGCAAAGTACTGTAATTTCTGCACCTAAAAGACTTTAATTTTCTCAACAGCTGACGGTGCGCCTTATAATCCGGTGCGCTTTATATACGGATCAATATTGAGCCTTCAGTGCAGCTCCATCTAATGGATGCATAACGTAACCCCAGCCTCTACTGTAGCATCTATTCTGTGCACCTTATAATGCGGTGCATCTTATATATGAAAAAAATTTTTGAAGGTGCGCCTTATAATGCTGTGCGCGTTGTAGTGCGGAAAATATGGTAGTTGTGCCCTCTATGAGCTACAAAATGGCCAAAAATTAAACCAGGATGCGTAAATTTGTCATGCCAATTTATGCATCGTTTACAGTCCGTTCAGGCCGTGAACTAGTTCCGATTAGTCATTAGAACACACGAACGCACACTGGGATGTGTTTCGCATCACCGATGGCTCGCTAGGGAATGACGAGCCCCTCCCCTGTGATCTGTTGCCATCCCAAAGTGCGCTGGGACCATCACTCCTCGTCCTTTATTTTTTTCATTTTTCCCCCCCCTGCAACTGTAAGGCAATCTGTGTCATTGTGTAATTACTCTGCCATGTTGAGTGAATAGTTGACACGTTCATTACAAAGAGTGGCACACTTTGATTTAAGATATTGTGGCTGGCAAAAGCAAGAAGTCAGGATGCCTTTTTTGACTTTGAACAAAAAGGTGGCGGGCGGTGGCTAATCTGGACGAATACCGTAACCTCAATTTTTCCTTAGAGGCCTTTTCTCTATGTACATTTCTTTTGCTCAAGATGCTATGCCATAAATTTACAATGAAACAGCAAAATTCCCCCATTTCTGTCCAAAACCGAATCTTTAAAAAAAAAAAAAAAAAAAAAAAAACACTTGACATTGCCGCGATGATTTTAATCACCCCACCTTCTGCACATAAACACGCCTTCCCGAAAATGACGACAAATGACTGCAGCAAAAAAAAAAAAAAAAAAAAAAAAAAAAAAAAAAAGGTACCGCACTCAAATGGCGCCGCACTGAACTACGCCGCCAAAACCAACAGATGCACTAATGTGGTTCCAGATGAGGGAACACTGATGTATTGTCAGTGGCCATAAAGGAGATAGGCCCGAGTGCCATTACGGAGTGTAAAAGCATCCCTGTGACTGATGAAACCGAGCCGATTGGAAAGGGCGCGCACGCAACACACACACACACACACAACACACACACACACACACACACACACACACACAAGGAGCCATTGAAATGTTCCCTCTTTCCCTCCGAGGAGACGAGCCTGCTTTTTGTTTCACTCCTCAGGGGACAAATCTGGAGATATTTGGCCGGGGATGTAAACACGCTCCCAGGAGGGACGGCGGCGTTGTTAACTTAGACGCGCTCTTCGCGCTGGATGCGTGTCGGTCACACAGTAGACCGGAAAACCTCCTGTGAAATCAGCCGGGGCTCCACGTTAGATCACAACAGCAACTTGCATCCGGATCTACGATGTAAAAATGATGTGAATGCTACGAGCCCGCGACAAACGACAACCTCGTCGGATACATTTCGATTCGCATGCCAAGGAACAATATTTAGCTTGTTGAGAAACTATTTTTGCCTCCTCTTGTAAGTGACAATGAGGCAGTGAATTTTTTTTTTTGTTTTAATGAATGAAATCTGACAGTGAACTCCAGTTAAATTATAGTGACATATTATTATTATTATTACATTGTAATAGAACAACTAAAGTAAAATGGCTTTGGGTTAGGAATGGATTCAACGAGTGGATAGAACTCACGGAAATACCTTAAAAATGTTAGTGCCAACAAAATTATGCAGCATATTACAAGATCACTCATTTACTTTAGTAACTTTATATTCAACATTATATCGAACTTTTAACAAATAAAATCATTGCCTGCCTCTGCTGATTGGCCGGGACCTATCACATGGTGCTCTTGCCTTTCGTGGAGACCATTTTTGATTTGAAAGACGGTTCTTTGCGGTATGAAATAATCTGGATCACAGCCGCATCAAACCAGATTCTAGGACACAGCTTCTGATCACGTGTAGGCAATCGTGATGTCATCAATGTGTTATACAATCAAAGAAATCCCGTGCGATTCAACACAAGCTAGACGTTAAGTTGCGCAGAAACAAATCTAGTGAAAACATAGACTACTCGTTAGATGTGACCACAACGGCCAACGAATTCAACACGGCACCGAGACGCTCATCAAACGGCACAATGTCCATCAGCGGAGCCCGCTGTCAATTAGACGTTACAGCCACGACCAGTTCAAAGTGTCCGCGTCCGCAACCCTGATTAAGTCTGCTTAACCTCACGTTTCCTTGCCGACGCCTGCTTAGCATTCCGTTCGCTTGGCTATGGCCATGGCGGCGCGGACTTCAAACGGCTTCCGCTGCCATGTGCTTGTCAATCACGCGGGAGCGAGACTCTCGCAGGAAACTTACAAAAGCCCTGAAAAGTCCCGCCATGGAAAAAGTAAGTGACTCTGAAGGGATGGAATGACTTTTGGAACTCATGATGCAATGTTGTGATATCTTTCCAATACTACCGCTAAATCACCGTGCCAGATATCTACTGAGTTGATGAAGGTACATTTGAGAATTCTTCTATTTTACGTGATTGGACAAAGAGATATTCACAATTAGCCATCATATGGGTTTCGTGATCAATCAATGATGATAAGTACTACAGTCGTGTTTAGGATATACACAAGATACGGTTTGTCTATGAGATTAACGCACTATCCGTTGAGAAATGTGGAAAAAAAAATGGTTATGCCGGGCATTTGACACTGAACGCCAAAGTATTACGTCTCCTGCCCTGTTGTTGCTGTCCAACAAGGATTTTATATGTCACACCAGATGCTGCCGCTACCAAATTATCTGATGCTGGGATGCCGTGTGGCTGTGTGAAAGCGCACAAAGTCGCAGCTACGTCGATTCTGCGCAAAAGGCAAATGTGAATTCATCTCAGATTTTCTATTTGGGCTTTGGTGTAATCGAGCTCAGATGTACACCAAGGACAACTTCATAGACTCCCTGCATTCAGTATATCCAATTTTCCCTGTTAGATTCACGTATTACTTTCAGAGACAGTAACGGGAAGGCATGGAAAAATCAACCTGAATACATTCTAGTTTTTGGGAATAAAGCAAATTGGACAGGTCATATTTGAGTGATTTTGGTGACCAACAGCGATAAAATAATAAAAAAAAAAAAAACACACGGAGGAGATATTCCTTGGTCAATTGTTCATAAATTTACAAATCGGGTCATGACTCCTGCTCGTCCGACACCTCCAGAACACAGAGGTCAGGTCACGGCGTTAAGAGGCTGCTTTTCCGGCTTTTTCTTCCCCTGTGATCTCGCTATGCCCCAGCACCCTCCGCCTCCTTCTTCTCTTCTTCCTCCTACCTATCCCCCCACCCCCTAGCCCCCCACCCCAGACGCAAAGCAACCCCCCCCCCTCCACACACACCCGGCACCCCCGCCCACCCTCCTTTTTGGGGAATTAATCGCCTTGTATTCATTCCCTGTTTGAGAACTTTTCTTTCAATTTGTCAGGTGGGGTTTAAAAAAAAAAAATGGGAAAAAAAAAGTGACCCATTGAATCCAGCTGCTGGGTGCATGCGTAGCCAACGATTTGGTTGATGTTTATGGCCAATGAATAGATGAAAGGCGGTGGTGTGACAGGCGATCAATCAAGCATCAAATTGAGGATGGCAATGCTGGAGCAAGGCACTTTTGCTCTTTTTTTGGGCGGGGGGTGAGCCCTTTACACTTCAAACGTGTTGGCACATTCAAAATACATATTTAAGTAAAGGAACTTGATAGAAACAAAAAAAAAACTGAACAAAAATGCAACCAACAAGTAGCAAAAGGTATAATTTAGGTCTTTTAGTTACCATACACACAGATTTAGGGTAAATTATTATTGGTTTCGTGGGTATGTTCCCAAAATAATGTAATAAATTTGGTAAAATATTGACTTTGCCGCTATGTCTTTACTCCTAAAACTATCTTGGGTCCCGAAAAATACGCGCACACACGCGCACAAAAATGACAGAATTTTCATGAAAAATTCAATCATACGTTGTATGCTACACTTTGAATAAATCGAACATAACTAGTGTGTTTGTCTCGCGTCGATTAAAGTGCGTGTGGCGAGCGAGGGTGTGTTTGTTTACTACACCGGGACGTACCTGATGAGCGCCGCGGTGCTTGCTGCTTCCTCCTCGGCATGCTGTTGCGGCTGCTGGACTTTTCATGCAGACCCTGAACTGCTCAAAACAAACAAACAAATAAACAAACAAAAAAAAAGGGGGGAAAAAAGCGGAGGCGAGTCCCAGGAGTCTACGTGTAGATCCTTCCTTCGCGTTGCTTGGGTGTTTAAAAAGGAAAAAAATGAGCTTTTAACTCATTACTCGTGGGGAGTATTTCCGCAAAAAACGGGGCGAGAAGGTCCGGCCGAAGTTGCCGGAAGGTTCCGCGTGGATGTACCGGAGGAGGCTCGTGGAAGGGAAGCGAGGGGGGGGCTCTCCCCCCTCGTACCAAGACCCTCTTTTTACGGGACTGTCTCCTACCTTGGCGGCCCCAAAAGTACGGCGGAGCAGTTCGGAACTCTCGCGGTGAAAGGGGGGCGGCGGCGGGGGGGGCTGCCGTGCTGCGGGCCGTGGGAGCTTCCGTGACACTGTGGGAACGAGGAGGGGGGAGAGGAGGAAAAAAAAAAAAAAAGAGTGACACGTTTAGAGTCCGCACTCGCTCGGCGTGTCAGTCATTGGGCATGCGCGAGCGAGCCCGACACCGCACTCTCCTTTTCAATGTGACTGTCCGCGAATTAAAAAACAAGCAAAACAAAAGCGTCACGAAACGAAACGAGGAGACGAGGAAGCTCCTCCGCGGCGGCGGCGGCAGATGAGGAGGAGGAGGAAGAGGATGATGGCGCGCCTCGCACTGATGGACGGACACACGCAACGCAGCCGGGGCCGGCCTCTCCGCCGCTTTGTGCTTACTCCACCCCTTCAAGGCGCGTCACCCTGACATGCCGGAGCCCACCTGTCCGTCAATCCGCCGCCCAGTGTTTACCACTCGGCGGCACTTTGACACCAACACCCGCCCACCCGCGCTCACACGCCCGGCTCGCCGACGAGTTGGCATCGGTGTGGAGAGTTTTTCCGTCCTATCGGGGGCCAAAGTGCTCCAAGGGCCATACTACATTTGCAAAAACTACAGTAGATTTATTTTCCCCCAATATATGCATGCAATGGGTCATTCCAGAACATGCATTTGCGATCTGAGACAATGTTACTGGACAAAAATACCTAAATATGGTCAAGCACAATCTAAAATATTTATATTTTTACTCGTTCTTCCCTCTTGCTGACCAACTTGCATATGAAAAAAAAAAACATTTTCAAATGATTTTGTCGTCTTTGCAATTACTAAAACTTATTTTTTCCCCCAGACATTTTAAACTGCAATTATGCTCAGAACATACATGTAACCCTGTTATAACACCTTTTTAACCATCTTGAGGGGGTGGGCGGTGAATTACATGACTCAGCACAAATGACATCATCAAGCTAATTGTTTATACAAAGTCCTCTCGTCTATTGTTATTGTTTTTTCATGTTTGTTTGTTTGACCAAATAGCATCGCGGCTAACATGCACTTAAGCAAAAGATAACATTTCCATCAAATAAAAACAATTTAATCGTAAATGATTTCTTCAGGAATGATTTTCAGGTGCGGGAGCAAAATGTAGCATATGCCAAACAAAATATGTCTTAAATTCAAATCAAAATTCTATGCTTTTCTTGAAAAAACAAGAAAAGATCACAGATATGGCTGAAATTATGAATCTATGGGGAGTAAAAAGTCGTTACGAGACAGTTAGCTATTCGTGCATATATTGTCAGTAATTAACCAAGTTACTTTCCACTCCAACGCAGTTTCCTGTCAGTCCAGAAGTTGCTCCTTCTTGGATCGCTACGCTACGTTTTTACGGTGTTGCCGTGAGCTCCCGAGGTGCTAACGGTCCTCCAGGCTAGCAGCACAACAAAACTCACCTGAACATTCAATCGGGCCCTCGAATGTTTGACCCGCAAACAGTTATCGTACATAACAAGAACTATTTCTGTACAGTATTTCCTGGAAGAAAAAAAAAAACAACAACAACCATAAAGTTGTCCATTAATATCTCAGCCTGGTTTGTAACTTTTGCTTTTAAACAAGTATTTGCAAATAATAGCATCTTCATTTTTGAGTCTGCTTGGGTTGGCACAGTGATGGTGTGCAACCTCCGGCATGTGGGCAATGTAGGACCCACCAGAACATTTATTTGCGTCAAGGAACTGTTTTTAAAAACCTTTAAAAGGTACAACTCATAACTGCTTATTTTATTAACCGTCCCTAACCATGGACACATCATGACAAGTCAAGTCTAGAAACAAGAGATATGTTGAACATCGTTATGGATTTTGGAGTTTTTCCCTTTATTGCAGTGACACAAAAGAGGTGCCAGACAGATTGGTTCCACCTTTCTTCGGCGGCTTCATACGGAGGGGAGGGGCTCCCCTGATCCACCATCCCAGGAAAGGGGGGGCATGGAGGTGGGGGTGGGGTGGGGTGGCTCCGATAGCAAGCCGTTCCCAGGCGTTAGCAAATTGTTTATAAAAGCAGGCAAACGGCGGCGGGGTTACACAGCTAATGGCTGGACGGGGGATGAATGTCTTGGGAGGACCGCTTTCCCTGAGCGGGACTATAGCAACATACCGGCCGGATGGAGAAACTTGCCGGTGAGTGCTCGCCGCGGCTACAAACGACGGGAGGCTTACTAATGAGCGCGGGCGAAAGGACCGCCCTCGCCAACACAACACGTGTCCGTCCGCGTCTGTCATCGCAGCCGGCGACGCTGATTGACGGAGAACGGTGACGTCACTTCAAGAGAAGGGGGGTGAGGGGTGAGGGGGGGGTATTAGCTCACAGAGGATGACTTCTTGTTGGTTAAAACAAAAAAATACTAATTGTGATGCGGTGCCTTATACAATTTAAATCATGAGTTTGAAGCAAGTAGGAACGCAGACATTCTTCTGAACTTATTCCATAACAAAACGTCACTTTGAGATCTATAATGCAATTTAAACAATGAATCTTAACTTTTATGTAAGACCTTTAATGGGTAAATTGTTAGTTTCGTACAAATGAAAAAAAAAATAATAATAATAATAATAGGCAGCATGTTTAGAAAAATTTAAATCATGATTGCCAGTCTAAGTGGGAGGTTTAATGGACAAATTGCTTTGAATTTATTGAAAATCATACAATTTCCACAGTTTTTAATGAGGCGGCAAACAATTTAATGCTGGATTTGGGCTCTTTAGAGCTTCTAACATTGGAGACAAATTGTTTTGAATGCAATCTATTCCTTTAAAAAAAGACATCTCCTACAATTTAAATCGCAAGTTTCAACTTCAAAAACATATTTCGTCTATGTTTTTAAAAAAAAAAAAAAAAAAAAACATACACTGGTCCGTTGTTGCTACAACGAGATGCTCGGTGCAATTTATTTCCTGATTTTGAGCCTTCATTGATCCATTTCTAGTTTACAACGTATTAGATTGCTTAAGACACACACTTTAAAATTTTAATGAGGCAGTTAGTACAATAAAAATCCATATTTGGGCATTTTGAGCTCAAATAGAACTATATTGTGTTTACAACCCATTACCATGTATACAAAATCTATTCATAAGGAGACAAACGCATTCTACAGATAAAAGATTAAGTTCAACCAGTCCATTCAAATATTAGAAACACTTCAATACGATGCAGATATTTGCATTTAATTAAGTGTTTGCGTTGAATGTCGTGACGTGTTTTGTATTTCAGCACGTTGACAAAGTTAAATATGAGGTAGAAAATACATGCTTATATAGAATATGAAGAATTTCAAGGATGCGGTGGAGGAGTATGAGCAGGGCCAGCAGGGGGGGTCATGGGGTCCCGAGAGAAGCCTGACAACGTGCGTGCATTCAAACGTGTGTTTCCAATTGTAAAAATCCAAAACGCCTTTCACTTTCTCTAATTAACAACTTTGTATTATTGGTGCATGCATGTGAGTTACATATTTATTCGACTAGTCCATGAAAAACAGTTTTCATTTTAATAGACGCTGCAGAAAAGAGATAAAAGCACGATCATCTTTGAAAAAGCTGAAATGACGGCTCAGGTATATATTGAAATAAATATCCACCATAAGAAGTGTCAAGTACTCTTTTTTTTTTTTTCTTTTTCCTCACAGCCTTTTTCTGTCTAGCTATGGGATGGAAACAGTGAAACAACGTGTGAAGAATTTACCATTTTAATTGTATTTGCATTATGTTATTATTTTACAATGTATTTAAGAGTTTTTATTGTAGTCTATATTTAAACATTTTTTCAATTATGTATTTATCATTGCAAATTCTATGGTACAATTTTTAATTTGTACTTTATTACTTATTTTACTGAAACTATATATTTTTCTAGTCATTTAATTGTAATGTTTATGATCTTATTGTATGTTGTCTTATTATTCGACTGTTGAAATTTAGTAGTTTTATTTTGCAACGTAATTTTTTGTAATTTTGACATTTATTTTATATTATTGTTTTACTGTAATTTATGTGTTATATTAGGAATGAATTTTATATTTCATTTTGTTTTATTAACTATTAGATTTGACAATAGTTTACAAGTGTTTGGCTTTATGCGAGGAGTTGTAGAAGTAGGTGGCTTCTCAGAGGATAGATTATATTATATTATTAAGTATTTATCGGGAATGGTCACGGCAAAGTTAATGGAGCAAATGATGATTACAAAAATGCGATGCCTACCACTTAACGGTCATGAATAAATTAGTTTGCATGGCACACATTTAAGACCCGCATATTTCTTTTCTCCGCTCGGAACTTTTCTGAAGCGCCGTGAAAAAAAAAAAAAAAAAAACAACCCAGCTAATCTCCAATCCATGATGGCTGCCACCCGATTGACAGGCTGACTGTGAGGATATATGTCTTCACAAAAAAAAAATTAATAAAGCCTAACTTTGACACCAGCGCTGTTCTATCTGCACATATCTATCAGATAAGTGGACGCGTTATAATTAAAATAGCGTGACTGCTTTCACGTTTGGCGGGATATTTCGGTACTTTTGACAATGCAATTAAACCTTCGTAATATCCAACTTTTTTTGTGTCAGTTTTGGCCATTTTTTTTTTTTAAACAATGATGAAAAGCTGGCAGTGAGGGTAGAACGATCACATTTATGCACGAGATCAAAGACTGAATGTGCAGTTATTTTAGAACGATGGCTGGGTTTCCATATTTGGTTGATTGTAGCAGAACGAAGGATGTTTTTACTCTTCTCAGGCCTGGCACACACTTCGGGACATTTTAAAACTTAAAATTGTTTTATCTGTTACAGACCCAATCTTGTGTGATTAAACGTGATCTAGCAAAAATGAAAAAAAACAAAAAAAAAAACAAAAAAAAAAACACGGGGTATGTTGCGCAGATGTTTCACAAGTGTGGAAGGAAAGAAAGGTGGGAATGTTGATGATCATAAGACCCCACCCCCCACCCACCCACAAAAATACTTGGTTTGGCAAATACTTCATGCAGTCTGTCAGACCCACTTTTCCACTAAAATGCGGCATCAGTTACGACGTTTTTATTGAAGCCCGCTTCATTGTTCCTCAGTCGGAGCGCTTCTTTGACTGGTTGCGTTCCGTTCCAAGTCATATTTCACAAAGTCATTACTCAAAAGAACAGTATATAGGAAGAGTTTTATATACAGTACCTCATTTAGATTTCACTTTGCGTGAGTATCCGTGATGTTTTGGTTGATTGGTAAAGTTTCTGTGTTGGTGCTGTATGCAAAATGATGCAAAAAAAAAAAAAAAAAAAAAAAAAAAAGTTCCCTCGACTGCATTAAACGACATATTTCCCCTGTGAAAATAATCGGCGTCTCGCTTGACACGCACGGTGCTGGCGTCGCCTTTTTGTTTGCTTTGACACGTGCTCCCCAATTAGCATTTCTCAACCGTTAAGTGGGAGCAGAAAGGGACACATTCTTGAAAAATAAAATAAATAAAAAGCCCCGCCAACTGCGCATATTGAACGATCTGGTTTGGTGTGTGACAATATGTCCAAAATTAATGCACAATTATATATTATTGTTATGACAAACACATTTTCCCAGACGAGATAAACACGGAACGCACCACAATCGACGCAAAAGTTGTCAAATTTCTCTGTACTGTATATTATCCAATTTTAGACAGAGAGTTTTAATATAAGGGGCCACCTAGTGTATAAAGACCGAGCTGTGATACTATAAAGTACTACAATATCTGGGGTCGCTTAAGTTTAAGTTTACGACAATATGGTGGTATTTAGACTTAAAGTACACACTCACTGCTCATCGTTGACTACTTCTCCAAATCAAAGTGCGTGCACGATATATTAAAAGTGTAATTGCAGTCAAGTTTAATAATTGCGCGACAATCTACTCAAACAAATGAGGATAACCATATTGCTCCTCTTTGTCTTTGATGTCGCAAATTAATAATCTAGCTAGGGAAAGGTTGCAGTTCTGCTGTCCAGCGGCGTTATTAGGAATCCCGCACATGGTCTCGGCAGGACACGCCCTGCTCCGATGTTACTGGCTGCAGGACTTGTGTCGCTACAATATGATTGGCTGCTGAATTGTGGCAAACCACGCCCTACAAGAATGTGACTTCATTCTGGCAGTGGTAAGAAGAATCACACTAACCCTAACTGTAACCTTAATCCATCCTAAACTGCCTTTACCCCAAACATAATCCTAAACGTCACCATAAAGAAACTTTATGTTGTCCAAACGTGATACATATTTGTAATGGTCATCTCATTACATCTGCATATAGCTTCCCATTGCTGTGCTGTAGGAGCCAATCACGTTACAGCAGGACATCTCCTGAGTGGGATTACATGCCTTCCTGAGGGTGTGCAGCATTAAATGTGTCGCAATGTGGTTTAATATTTACACATTTATATGTTCAGGAAATAAAATTGGTTACACTATCAGCATTTTCAATATAATAAACTACACACTATACGCTTAGGCTAGTTTGCTCGAGTTATTCGCCTAGCCAGTAACGTTTACATGTACGGTGGCCTTTCAGGGACTCAAGAGATTCAATAATATGCTCCTTGGTACATGTGGAACTTGTTGCGAGATTGGAAGTTGTCAGTAATCTAAAATATAATATATATCAGCTAATTCTCTCATATTATTAGCCCAGCTCACGACACCCACGTGCACGGTGGCCTTTAACGGACAGAAGACATTTGCTAAAATAGTCGCGGCTATAATTAAAAAGTCCGCTCTTATGATTACTTCAGGGAATTTCAGACATTAGAATAGAACTTCCTGCGTGCTTGACATTCCGACTTACTGTCGCGATTAAGTGTCAAATTAGCGCATCCTAATCCTTCGCGGTTCCAAAATCTGCAAATCTCCGACTGCACAGATCCTTTGCTGCTGGCTGTCACCATAATATATATATATATATATATATATATAATATATATATATATATATATAAAGGACTCTTAAAGCAGCTCATTTCCTGACATTAAAAAGAGCATGCGCGTGGTTGCAGGCGTATATTTATGAATAGGAACCTTTAATTAGGGCCCGTGTTTCCTCGGCAAGTCACATTGAGGGATGGTCCTGGGCGACATTCATTAATGATAATCACCAAGAGCGATGATGGTGCAGCTACAGGCCACATCTCGGGGGAGCCCGCACTTGAAAAGAAGAATGAAATTACACACGGTGACTCTTTAATTGCGAGGAGAGGAAAAAGAGCCGGGAAATATAGAGCCATCATTGTTAAATATGCTCATTAGGGGATCAAGGATTTGTGTGAAGGTCTCTCGTCTTTAAACCCGCGAAGTCGACACCTCGCCGCCACACAAAGAAGCAGACCGTTTTTTTATGTGCACACGCGAGAAGTGCACTTTTTTTGTGTGTGTCTCTTTGGAAAGCATTTGTTATGAAGGTCTATAAGAAGAAAAGGAGCGACACAACTTTGAATTCCGAACAAAACATTTGGAATGTGACCAAGGTTTTTGTGACCCGCAAGCCTCGAAAGTCGCACACAACTACATGACGCACGTCGCTTGCAGTGCCACAATGTGATTTTGTTGTAATAACAGTGGTTAATAAAATAAAAATTGAAGTCACTCACCTTTGTCTGTCTTTGTCAGTGTTTATTATTTTCTGCATATTTAATACAGAGTAGTAACTAACAATTATGAGTTTTTCTTTGTCTTAGTATTGACCATATCTATTACCAGCTACAAATGTCTTTCTAAATAAAGCTTACGATGGCCACATTTGAAATGGATTATTTCTTTTTGCATTTGAAATGTTGGATCAAAGAGGATTCACGTTACATTTGAAAAAATGCCTACTTTATTAAAAAAACAAACAAAAAAATGATTGCAAGAAAGTCACCCAAAGCAAGCCGATTGCACGCAACATCTGCCAAGACTTTTGTGACATTTTTTAGATGGCTGCCGTTGCAATGATTAAACGGCAAATTAACTGATCACCCGGAATAATTGTCAACGGCGAGCGTAATTAACATTTTGCCCAAAATTTGGACGCAGTCGCACACATCCCTGACCCAATTGCTACGTCTCGCTGCACTAATTAATCACAGCTGACTCAACATAGTGACAAGGTTAGCGAGGTGAAAACTCCATGACTGAGAAGTCAGTTTCTCAATCTTTCTCCACAGTCCTTGTCCATTTCTATGCCCCCCACCCCTGGATCCAATGGGTCTATTTTTACCTGAGTGGAGGTGAGAATGAGGAAAGTAGCAGTAGAAGAAGAAGAATAAAGAAGGCGGATTCCAGGCTGGGTCATGATGTGCCATAAATCAAAAAGAATGACACGGCTGTCTCCCGTGACACCCGGTCGCGTGCTGGATCCTCCTCCCGGCTTTCGACACGCCGCCGCGGCAACTTTATTAATCAATTCTCTGCCCGTTAATTGTCACCCGTAAATTCCCCCCATTTGGATTTTTTAATAATCTCAGAGGCACAGCGCTAACTATCTGCCTGCTGATTGGAGTTTTATTGAGAAGCGAGATGGAGACGGGGGAGTGACACAAATAGCTTTCTCGTCACCTCCCGTCCGGTGACAGTTATGAAATACAATTATGATCGGCCGCCGCTGCTTAAGGATTCACCGGGCGCGCCCCCGCTTGTCGAAGGGGGGCGGCGTTTGGGGGTCTACCGCAAGTCCCTGCTGATAAGACATCTCCTTTAACTACCACTTCAATTTTCCGTCCAAAACTGCATTTACACACCATGCTTCATGTGACAATTCCCATTTTACTGCGAAGGGGGCTGGGGGACGGGGTGCACCAAATGTGCCAGGACCTTGAAGGGGGTGCGTGTCTTTTCAAGTTTAGGAACGGATGGTATTGAGCGTTAAATATGATCACTACATGGAACGTTTGAGGTGCACAGACCTATCTCGACGGGTGCACGTGGGTGTTAGCGGGTACGGCAACCCAGTCAAAATGTTGCGTGTTTGAAAGATTTCCAAATTGACGAACCGAGCGTTAACTATGTCAAATTATACAACATTAGAGGTGACAGACGAAGGATTTCCAAAGTGTCACCGCCCTCCCGGGACAATGTAAAGTGATTTCAGAGACTTGTTGGTAAATAGATACGTTTCAAGATAATTGCTGAAAACATGGGCAAAGATTGAGAACTTGTGTGTGTTATACTGAAGTGTGCAGATTGAGCCTCAAATTGCTCTTTGCAATTATAACTTTCCTATTATTTTGAATGTGGCTAATTCGGTATATACTAAATAACTCACACTTGGGAGTCAGCGAGGCAGCACGGTGGGTCATCTGGAAAGCTTTGGCCTCACAGTTCTGAGGTCCTGGGTTCGATCCCGGACCCGCCTGAGTGCTGTTTGCATGTTCTCCTACTGCCTGCGTGAGTTTTCTCCGGGCACTCTGGTTTCCTCCCACATCCCAAAAACATGCAACATTAATTCAACACTCTAAATTGCCCCTAGGTGTGATTGTGAGTGCGGGTGTTGGTCTCTATGTGCCCTGCGATTGGCTGGCAACCACTTCAAGGTATACCCCGCCGCCTGCCCGTTGACAGCTGGGATAGGCTACAGCACTCCCTCGACCCTCGTGAGGATAAGCAGCTATGAAAATGGATGGATGGGAGTCAGCTAGTTATTATTAATAGGTTAGCTCGCCCAGTTAGCTAACTCGCTATGCCTACAGTCCGAAAATGCATCTTTCCTGGATGCTGCGATAAACACAACAGCTCTGTGTGGTTATTTAAATAACAAAAATATAAACAGTACACTGAAACGATATTGTGTAGTGTTAGTGGAAGAGATTATTAAAAGTAAAAAACAATCTTGGGAACAAGTAAGTGAAAAAGGATTGGAATCGCTGGATAAGGGACCAACTGAAAGGGTGCCCTCTTTCACAGCCCCGGTGGTCAAGGACGCTAGTGTGAGAGGGGACGGTGGTCTCATCCATCAGAGGAGTTATTGGGAATGGAAGCTGCCAGTGACAGTGATCATCAGCACCGCAAACAATGGACCATAAACATCCTGTGACAAGTGGTCACATATAAGAGAAAGAGAGGAGGGGGGAAGCTTGGCCACATATTTGTGTGCGTGTATGTGTCGGACATCAGAAACGCTAAGAAAGGCTAACATACACTAGACTGGATTTTTAATGAGAATTCCCATTTTATTTATATATAAAAGCTCATGTCCCGCTTACTGCACACACACCAAAAAATAATTGTGTCCAATCATGCTTTCACTTTCATGGACACCAATTAAAGAAAAGTTCTCAATCTAAAAGAGAAAATCTATCTACAGTAGAGAATGGATGATAATTTTCCCCCAATCTAAGTGTTTTGTCATTTCTGACAGTGAAGCAACACACTAGCTCTGCTTTAATTGGCTGACGTTTAACAGTCTTTATGTTTAGAAAAGACACGGTCCAATTAGTGCAATACCACATAACACTTAAATATTAGACACGCGCACGCGTTTCATTTCAATGTTCTACTGCGTGCGTGTGTATGTGAGAAAGTGTGCAGCTAAGTGCGCATACGCTGCTGTGCTCCTTCAGGACCTGGACGACTTGCCATGATTGATGGAACCATGAATTCTGCTCTTTACCAGAACATCCTCAAGGGAAATATTCACCAATCAGTCCGCATCCCGAAGCTGAAGCAGGCTTTGGTTATAACACAATAACGATCCAAAACTCATTAGCAAGTCAACCTCTGAATGGGTAAAAAAAAATATATAAATGAATAAAAAGTGAAGGTTTAAGAGTCGCGAGTGAAATTCTAGATTTGAATCCAATTGAGAGGCCTTAACAATGCTGTTGATGCTCGAAACCCCTCCCGTGTACACAGTTTTTCCCAGAACTGTAAATTGTCAGGAACCAAATGGAGGACTCCAAGACGCGAACATGATGTTAGGGGTAGTTTTATTCAAGCTGAGGTAATATACGGTGTAAGCAGTCAGAGAAGAAAGAGGAACAGAAACGCTAGGCTAGGCAGGATACAAAAGACATGCAGCAAGGTCTGATGACAAAGAGACAAACTATGAACTATGACTTGACTCTGAAACATAAACTAAGACAGGTCTAAATTGAAGTGGCACAGAAACACTGTGACGAGGATAGCTCAAGACTACACTATTTTCAGAGTTGTTGACTCCTACTGTCAGTGAATGCAACTCACCAACTCAGGGCACAACGAAATGGCAAATGCCAGTGACAAAAACTCCAACTTAAACACACATTCGAATTACAGTCCCAATTTGAAACAGCCGTGAGCGGTGACAAGTGTCACTGCCCAGAGCAGTGGCCACGCCCTTCTTGGCCATGGTCCAGCCTGCCTCATGACATAAATGCAATGTAGACATGCAGGCACTGACACTTAAACCAACTACTTGAACATAAACTGAATAAAGCGGTACATGTTCGCAAATGCACGCTAATGTGTGTGCGAGGGTGTTTCAAATCGACAAACTCGCCTGTCAGTCGGGACAGCTGTCATGTTGCGTTCGCCGACTGCGGCGTCAATGCGGCCTTCACTCTGGAGGATACATCTAATTGCTCTAATCAACGAAGCTGTGCTAAAAAGGGGGAATTCTTTTTGCTTCTGAAATAGCAAATTAATTTTTTCTTAACATTTAAAAAGCAGCCCGAGATCAATTTAACAGTATTTTTAGTTTTGACAGCTTTTCAGAGTGCGTCAGCTTCAGTTGTGACAGCTGAAAAGTGTGCAAAGGGGGGAAAAAAAAAAAAAAAAAAAAAAAAAAAAAGCACCCGGCGTGGACACACAAGATGTGGCGGGCGAGCTGTGATGTGCGCGTGTCACACGACTTATCTCGCTAAAGCGCTCGTTGGCATGCCCGTCACTAAACTTCACAAACGGGCAAGCCTTCAAAGGCGTCACACATGCGCAAAAAAAAAAAAAAAAGAGAGGGAAACGGAACCATCACATCACACATCAGTCAATGTAGCCACCAGCGAAACGAGCGAGGTGTCATGTGCACTCAAGGCGACGCTCGCTGATGATGCTTTCAATCTGAACAAGACTAAGTGATAACAGCTTTTATTCCCCCCCCCCCACTGCTTACTCTCGCCGAGTCTAAATCAATTTCGCCTTTGATTGCTGATGACTATTAGCAGAACATTTCACAGAGCGCGGTTGTGGATATTTGAAGACCCAAGCGAGCTTTTTGCATAACGTTGTCCAAACACAAACAATGTTTTCAAATACTTTATTCTGTTTGCAAACGTCTTTTAGATGATGATGCGATAGTGCACTTTGCCGTTTAGCAAGCAACATTTTTTTTTTTTGCATACAGAAAGACAAACACGCACATCTCTAGGTGAACACAGCAGTTTTTCCCACCTCAAGAAAAAATGTGTATGAGAATCAAGCATGGGGTTCACTTACCAGGGGCTGCAGCTTGTCCGAGGGTGGGGCACGATGAGCGTTGCCCCTGGCCAAAGATGTCCTTAAATTGTCCTCCTTACATAGCACGTGCAGTCTAAACAGGACACAAAATGTTTTTTTTTTTAGTCCAAGTTTTGTATTAGATGTGGAGGTATGCCTTGAGTGCAAGTAGAAACACTTATTTTGAAATTCCAGCTCCATTTTATTGTGAAAGGAAACCGTAGAACATCATATTTGAATCTGCATTCATTCACGCCTGCCTGGAATATAACTATATTTCACGAGAGATTAACAAGAGGCAGCCTGGTTTTATTGGCTGCAAATAACCATGTAAAATACGCATTAAAAAATGCAAATCATTAAAGCTGCATTAAACAATATTATTGACCTTTCCGTGGCCACACTTTTTTTTTTTTTTAAACCTCGCCCACGTAGGCTGTGATTAACATACGCTGCTCTTAATAAATTACATATTATAAAAGAATTAGGCACAACTGGCCGCGTTTTTACGAGCCTGTAAAGGTGAAGGCCACGCATATTAAGGCGCTCACGCGGCGTGAACTTTTGGAGTAAGTTGGCGAATTAATTCCGCCGTTGTGCTCCATTTTCAGTCTGCCCAAGTGTTTCAAACTCAAAAAGGATTTCTATTATTATTATCACACAGCAACAAAGAAGAAGTTTAATATGCCTAATGGAGTTGACGTTCCAACCTCAGCGTTGGAGGTGCGCCGGGTGTTGACGGTCACACAATGTCTGTTTACACCAAAGGAAGAAAGGAGGGAGGGAAGGAAGGAAGGAAGGAAGGAAGAAAGGAAGGAAGGAAGGAAGGAAGGAAGGACCGACAGATGGAGACTTTATTGATCCAGCGAGGAATATTAAATTGTCACAGCAGCAATATTCACGATTACACCAAAGACATCGGGGCGGCACGGTGGATCAGCTGGTAAAGCGTTGGCCTCACAGCTCTGAGGTCCCAGGTTCAATTTCGGGCCCGCCTGTGTGGAGTTTGCATGCTCTCCCCGTGCCTGCGTGGGTTTTTTCCGGTCACTCTGGTTTCCTCCCACATCCCAAAATCATGCAGCATTAATTGCATAGTCTAAATTGCCCCTAGGTGTGATTGTGAGTTCGGCTGTTTGTCTCGACGTGCCCTGCGATTGGCTGGCAACCAGTTCAGGGTGTACCCTGCCTCCTGCCCGTTGACAGCTGTGATAGGTTCCAGCACTCCCCGCGACTCTCGTGAGGATAAGCGGCAAAGAAAACGGATGGATGGAATATATAGAAATAACCAACAAAGATGCCCAACCCCGGAAAAAAAAAACAAACCCCCCCCATCTAAAACTGAACAGGATTTGGGATCTTGAAACAGGAATACCAAAAAAATAAAATGTCATCATTTTTGGTGGTCTTTGATATTAGACAGTTAGTTAGTGGGCATACACCAAAACTAACATATTCCTTTTTACTAGGGAGGTATGTGGGCCAATGAAGAAGCCATGGAATTTGGGTGACTGTGTTCCCTTTTCGACAGTAGTTACTGTCAGTAGTGGGTTAAGATTATGATTCTGACAACAATTCAGGCTTTATTTGAACCAGGATGCCAACACGGGCACAAGGCAAAATGTGACATTTTATTGATAATCCCAGTCAATGTGCTCCAGTCTCTCTTTTTTTTGCCCTCAACGTTCATGTTGGCCTGCTTAGTGAATGGAGGCTCTGTAAACATTTTAATGCCAGAAGAGTCCCCCCCCCCCTTTCTATGCAACAGGAGAGTTGGATGTTGTTCCTCTGCGGGTATTCATATTGTGACAGATATTGATTGGAAAATGCAGTCAGACAGAACGAGGTTTGAGAGAAGACAGAAACATGTCAGCAGAAAAATATAAAAATGAGATATGATTAAAAATGTTACATGGGAATCAATTTTAACCTAAATGATGTGAACTAAGAAGGCACTGAGGAAAGGATGCAATTACTGGAAAATGGAATAGGGACCGGAAAGGGCAACATGCTGAACTACCAATGCCCAGGGAACCAGGGTGGGCCGCCAGCCCCAGGGACTGCACCACCGCCTGCTGGTTCCCTTTTCAGTATTACAGTCGGCTTCTATTGGGGCCAATGATGATCCATTACCATAAAATTCACCTCATTTTCTGACGAAAGTTCAGTCTAATCCACGGAATGGTTGACTGTGCTATTGCTGTTTCTTATCGGGACAATTATTTCAAATCAGGAATTTAAGACAAATTCAAAGAAGCGCCTGGACATTTTTATTTATTTATTTTATAAATATGGATACAAGTCGTCATTCAGCACAAGCAGAGTTTTTCCTGAGATTACAAACCCTTCCCAAGTATATGTTGTCAGCAGCTCGGGTAACAAAATCATCACGGACACCCGAGAGACGTCAATACGAGCCAAACAACACAATGCGACATTTTATTTCTACCTGACCCAGTCCCGACTGGAAACACCTGACACAGAAAAACGGCTCGCTGTCACCTTGACAGCTGAACGGACATAGAGGGAAAGTTTGCCTATGCTTTACACATCTCTTAGTAAAAAAACAAGTGAATTCAAAGCACTTGGGGAGTGTGAAGAGAAAAAAAAAATGACACGCAACAATAGCATCCACCGATAGCACTGTCAAACAACGCCACCTCTCTCGGATGTTAAAAGCTTTAAGAGTTGATGCCTCAGTGACACTCGCAGCCTCGGGATGTCACACATACTTGACGACTTGAGAGCGGTCCTCATTTTTTTTTGTTTTTTTAAAATTCCTTTTTTTTTTTTTTTCGTGGGTGTGCGCATCTCCCGGCGGCAAAAGTGACATTTGAGGGGCACTTTACACAAGCCGGCGTTTGCTGCGGGGGGATCCTCTGTATCACCTAAAGAGCCTTTGTCAGTCATCGGAAAGCTGTCACCTTTCCGGGGGCCGATACGGTAGGGGAGAGAGCGCTGACAGCTCGGAATTAATGAGAGGTGCATGACAGCGCACCTCACGGCTCTCGTCTACGTGTGTGTGTGGTCCTTTGTCTCAAGAGGATGGACCAACTTCCTCACAATGCAGCAGGAATGACAGATAAGACAAGACACACGGGTGCTTGTTTGGCTGGACTCGGTGCTGCTTTACCAAAATATTTGAAGGCCCGCAACCCATTTTAAGATCCCAACAGAGTTGGAGCACACCCCTCCTTCACTCACACGAACCCCATGGGAGGGGGAAATTTGAAATTGCATATCGCGCAAACCCCCTGGACACCTATACAATGGCTACAAGTATTATCTGGATGGCCGTTCCCAAAACTTCTAAAGCTGTGTACTCCATTTTTCGCATTCCGACAGAGCTGGAAAAACCCCGTTCTCTCTCTCTCTCCCCCCCTCTATTTCTCTCTGACACACTCATCGTGCGTTTATTTGACCTTCTTCTTTTCCTTTCGGCTTGTCCCGATTAGGGGTCACCACAGCGTGTCATCTTTTTCCATCTAAGCCCATCTCGTGCATCTTCCTCTCTAACACCTACAGTCTTCATGTCCTCCCTCACAACATCCATCAACCTTTTCTTTAGTCTTCCTCCCGCTCTTTTGCCTGGCAGCTCCATCCTCATCCTCAGCACCCTTCTACCAACATACTCACTCTCTCGCCTCTGGACATGTCCAAACCATCGAAGTCTGCTCTCTCGAAGCCTTGTTTCCAAAACATCCAACTTCGGCCGTCCCTCTAATGAGCTCATTTCTAATCCTTTCCAACCTACTCACTCTGAGTGAGAACCTCAACATCTCCAGTTCTGCTTCCTGTTGTTTCTTCAGTGCCATCGTCTCTAATCTGTACATCATGACCCCTCACCACTGTTTTATAAAGTTTGCCCTTCCATCTAGCAGACACTCTTCTGTGACATAGAACACCAGACACCTTCCGCCGACTGTTCCACCCCGCTTAGACCAGTTTCTTCACTTCCTTACCACGTTCTCCATTGCTCTGTATTATTGACCCCAAGTATTTGAAGTCATCCACCCTCGCTATTTCTTCTCCCAGGAGCTTCGCTCTCCCCCCACCGCCCCTCTCATTCACACACATATACCCTGTTTTACTTCAGCTAATCTTCGTTTATTTGACCTGCTAGCGATCAAAAATATTTCACACACCCCCTGGGTGGCCTTTCTCCAAACATTTAAAGCCACAGACGCGCTTACAAAATCTAGACGGACAAAGCGCAGACCTTCTCCCAAGCTCTGTATAGAGCGCATTATACTTCATGTCTTGCACCTCGGGGTGACACTTGTGTACCCGTTTACTTTGCTGCGAGTGCCATCAAGGTCAGCGGCCCCCAACATTTTCTGTGGTGCACACGGGTTTCACGTACAGTAAAGCAAAGTCTTGACAGATCAGCATAAAAACAAAAAAACAGGAAGAATAGAAATGATCGTTACGCTAAATGTAGTCCTTGCAATTGATGGGAGTGTGCTTATTTCTCATTTTGGGTCAATGGCGACAATGACACCTGAAGTGCATTACTTTTATGAAGTCTACTCAGTAATTTTGTTTCAGTCACTGTCATTGCAGTAATTTTTCACTTTACAGAGATAGGTTGTTGGAAACTGAAGCAAGGTAAATTTTTTTTTTTTTTTTGTAGTTTTGAAGGCTTAATTGCCTTATTTGTGAAGCTGATTTGATCTGACATTTTAATGACATGCCCTCAATACAATGAAGCACTCCAAAGACGGTCACATGACCGAGATGAGCAGCTTGACGTGTACATGCACCTGATTTTCGAAATAGAGGTTTTTACAGAATCTAATGATCAATTGAGTCATTTACTCCGTCTTTTTGTATGGTCCAGTTCCAGGTGGTCGGAGAATCCTGATCTAAGTGCCCCTTCCCTACACCCACGTTTAAATATCCAGACAGAGATTGATAGATTTAAAAAGAAAAGAAAAAAAAGGGTAATTATAACACCCGACTGCTGTTTGCTACACTTTGCAAGTTGCAAAGTGTAAGGGAGCCAAACACCACAATTTTGGGAATCAGTAATTTAGTGCGATTTGGAAGCCTAATAAGAGAAGCCATTCCATTTGAAGAAGCAGATGCTCACTCTCACAAGGACCTAACAACAGGGAAGGAAGTATACAAACAAAAGAAAAATTGGAAAGGCTCCTGAAATTGCATTCTTTGAGCGCGTCGTCGCCAGTGCGAACATGTGTGGGGATGTAATAATCCCGCAGTAAATGAGTTCTGTCAATGTTTCGGCATCTCTATTACGCAAGAGGAATAATAGCAGAGCCGGTGGAGGAAGAGGACAAACGAGGCGGAGCGCAGGGACAGCTGAGCCAACACGCTGAAACATCAAAAGCATCACACATGACACTCGGGGAACTTAACTTGTTTTCACACTGGCAGGAAAAGCCGAGATGTTGATGTGTTTTTAAGGTCCGCTTCTCTGTATAAAGGGAACTGATGCGGAAGGAGGGGTCGAAGTTGACCCGGCATTTTTCAGTCTTGACTGATAGATGCCAAGTTGAGATGGCATCTGTTTGACCATCTGAAAAGATTGTATTTAAAAATAAAAATATAAAAAGTGTAGAATTATTCCACTTTCGATTGGTTGCAGCACTCAGCAGATTCAAAATATAACCCCAAGGACATGAAAAACTACAGAAAATGAAGCACATTCAAGACAGATAACATTTGAATCATGAACTCTGAGGATCTGACATAAAAATGAAAGCTAAAATAAAATGAAATCAAACAGCCATCAGTGAGTAAGTTTATCAGCTTGGCACCTGCTACCGGAACATTCTTGATGAAGCAAAGGTTGTCTTCATTAAGCGCATTAATATTCATGACACATGGTAATTCTGACACAGAAAAGGTCTTGGTAACCTTTTCGTGCGTGTGTTTTTTTTTTTTTTTTTTTAACTTCTCAAGGAAATTACAGTCCAGCAATGACTTAATTAGCGCTGGCTTTCTTGCCAAGGGTTTGAGGGCCTGTCAGTTTGCCTGTCAGGAACGCCGAGGGAAAGATTGAAGGAGCAGGAACGACAAGAAGAAGAGGGGGAGGAGGAGGTGTAGGAGGTGGGGGCATAAGAAAAACAGAGATGAAGTCAACACCAGCTTTGCAGGTGGAACGTGGTAATACCTTTGAGTATTTGCATCTTTAAGATTGTATCCTGTACAATTTATTCACGAAAGCTTCGAGAGGTAAAATGACGAGTGACCACTGCCAGGGAAATATTCAGGTGCTTTATAGATTTATAGTTCTTAGTAGTCGTCGGAGTCAAACGTCCTTAAGTTCCTCGACCTTACATTATTACTCGGGCTCCAGGAAAGGTCCTCTCGGAATTGTCGTATCTATCAATCTTTCAAAATGAACTGACTTTTTCCACAAACGGTGAAAATTCGCTTCAAACGAGCAGACATCGGGGATAGTGACATGCTTCACTTTGTTGAAAAAGAATCAGGAAACGTATTTCTCATTTCATAAACGGCGGATATAAATAAATACATTTCCCCAAACGTCTACTTGATATGCATGGGTGAACACAAAATACATTTATTTGTCCACTTGGACCCCCCCAGCGAGCGTCACAGAGTGCCAAATGGCTTCCAGCATAGTGAATCACGGCACCAACACCAGGGGAAGTTGGGAGAACGAGAGAGAGAGAGAGAGAAAGAGAGAGAGAGAGAGAGAAAACAAACATAAGGAAGCATTTCCTTTATCATGTCCCATAAAAATAGCAATTTGGCCCGGCCCTTGTAGCGCCGTATGGAAGGCGCTGTGTTTGGCCGATAATGTTGAGATGACAGATCGCCTGGCGCTGGGGGTGCTTTTTCTTCTTCCCCATGCAATAAATCGAGGAGGAGGGGAGAGGTAAATTGTGGTATTGCGGACCGCCGGCACTCCGGGAACATTCCCCCTGATGTTTCCACTCCCGTCCGACGTCGCGTTTTTGCGCGTCTTCCTCAAATACCAACAATGATGCCGGGCGACGTCTCGCTGACAAACGACGGCGTTTAAACGCTGTTAACTTCACTGAGCGAACATCCTCGCACAGCAGCCGACACGCTGTTCTATCACATGCATTGTTTAGGTGACATGAATATGTTGTCACCGTGTCACAATGCGTGCGCCTTTCAAACAAACAAACGCAAAGGAGCGTGTTTGTGTACGTGACAGTTTGTTGAATATGGAAATCGGACGTGTGTGTGTGCGTGGCTGCGCTTTGATCATGTTCACCGTCGACTGCACAAGCTGCCTTGAGGTGTGTGCGTGCGTAAACAACGATGTACACAACCGCGCCAACTCGATTTCATACACGTCGGCATCATACACCACACGCAAGAGTGCACTAATCTTACAAGGCTTGCGAATAATCGCACCAGGTATCGTTCCAAATCGAAATCGGGTTTGAAGATGGGGGTTGAATGCCGGCAGTCCAAGAATCTTCTGGCCAGACGGGCAGGTATTCTTCTAAATCAGTAGGATTCTGGCTTCTTAAATTTGGTTTCATTAGCTTGTGCCAATATATGTACCAAATGAAGTTATGGAAAAGAGTAGTGGAGGCTAGACTCAGGACAGAAATAAGTATTTGCGAGCTACAGTATGGTTTCATGCCTAGAAAGAGTACCACAGATGTCTTATTTGCCTTGTGGATGCTCGTGGAAAAGTACAGGGAAGGTCAGAAGGAGCTACATTGTGTCTTTGTAGACCTAGAGAAAGCCTATCACAGAGTACCGAGAGAGGAACTGTGGTACTCCATGCGCCATTAGCGGGACAGCCAAAGTTGGATGTTTCGGAGGCAAGGATCGAGAGAGCGGACTTCAATGGTTTGGACATGTTCAGAGGCGAGAGAGTGAATATATTGGGAGAAGGGTGCTGAGGACGGAGCTGCCAGGCAAAAGAGCGAGAGGAAGACCAAAGAAAAGGTTGATGGATGTTGTGAGGGAGGACATGAGGACAGTGGGTGTTAGAGAGGAAGATACACGAGATAAGACTTAGATGGAAAAAGATGACGGGAGGAGCCGAAAGGAAAAGAAGATGGGATTGAAAAAGAGTATGCGTACGTCTTTGGTCCAGGAGAGCACCGAACAACAGACATATAGAACATTATTAATTAATCGATTGAAGATTAACAGATAAAATCTCTGAGGAGTCCCAACACAAGATTTGGAATACAAACAAGTTGAGTACATGTTGATACATTAATCTTCAACACTACTCTAACTAACCTAAAAACACAACGAGGACAGTCTCTCCACAGCTGAAGGCCCTTGAAGACAAATAAGCACAACAACTGCGCTCCTCTTCTAAAAGCTCCCATCCTCTCCGACGCCGCCTTCCCTCCTTGCCCACCATCAGGCCCGACGTGGCGGCCCTCATCTGTATCCCGTCCCCCGGCATCCCCCGCAGGAGCGCTCGATTTCGCGTGCAGGGCTCGCGGAGGTGGCGGCGGCCCCCCTCGCTCCGCCGACGCCATGGATCAAAGTGACACTTGGTCAGCATCAGCACATTATGAACTATGGTCACCTGCCACACGAGACGCATTGTTCCCTCTGTGCTAATGTGAAGAATGTAGAGGACGCACAAACACGGGCTGCTGACAGCTTATTCTCTCTTATCATGCGTGTCTGCAACTTCTCCACACTTCAACCGAATATTGAATTACATCGCAAGTAGGGGAGGGCTAAAATGATGTTTGATTGTTACGAAGGAAGTATAACTGAAACCCAGTTTAGACTAGAATAACTGCCATTTTATTTTATCTTGGTGTCTATCACTATACACAGAAGAAGCATTTCATGTTTCGTTGGAAATGGTCATTTATTTCCGCTTTCTGTTTCTACAGCAGCCCCTGCAGCGAGCTATTTCGTATTAACGCGAGCTCCTCATCCTGTACCTTCTATCTCTGCTTTGAGCAGGACTGCAATGAAACATAGCAGATCGTAAAAAAGCCGCACCCTTCAACCCCTTACAAAAATTCCTTCTTGGGCTTTTCATCATAATGACGCAATTTGAACGAGACAAAACAATGATCTCATCTCCAAAGATAAATCGAAACCAACAGGGATTCAATTAATTGCCTCTTACGGGGGCAAAAAAAAAAAAAGGCTTCTGCCTGAGCTCAATCCAGACTGGGAGACGTCTCATCGGCATTGACAGCCTTCATATATGAGCAGGGGGCGGCCGTCCACTGAATAATGAAGCCGGCGATTAAAGTGACGGATGTGCGGCCATCATTCTGCCGCTCTCCTCTTTTAATGCGGCCATTAGGCCCCGTGTGGCCAAACTTAGCTCATCAAATGGCCACATTTGGCATCACCTGGGAGTCGCGAGTACATCGAGTTGAGGGTTAGAAGAACTCCATGTCGTCTGTGATAATTCGACTACTGCTATGTGGAAAGTGACTTCCCTCAAGTAGTCCAATTCAGTTTAAATGTGTAGAAATCCTCTAGTTATTCTTTATTTGGTTACGAGAAATATAAAAGTAAACCTTCCCGGATCCGCGTCAGCCAGCATGCACGGACACACGCTCCATACTTTGACAACAATCTGCCTGATCTCGTTCCAGGCGACGGCAGCCCGACAAAAGCGCTCGTATCGTGAAGGCCTCCGCTCACGGCCGCAGTGGCAGTGCCGTCACCTGGCGTGTCAGCCCCGTCAGTTTGACGCGACGTTTAAGTGGAACAGGGACCCAGAGGTGTCACTAGCACTCGGGCATTACAGGCGGCTTCAACGTGCTAATGGCCCAGCTAATGCTGTGCTATTCATCAGTGGGTTGGCCACGGGCACCGAGTGATACATTAACTTGTCGTGTCATCCGTGTCACGCAAAGCCAGGCAAACAAGTTCTTCGATGTGAGGGCCTGTTGTCATGCGAATTTAGTACAACCTGGAACTGGAAAAGTATCATTTGGATAAAACAAAAATGGATGCTGCGTTGGCGAGCAGCATAATATAGACCAAGAGCCAAACTTTACCCATCTTTATATTAAAATTATGTGCTTTCTTCTTTTACTTTCGGCGTGTCCTGATTAGGGGTCGCCACAGCGTGTCATCTTTTTCTATCCAAGCCTATCTCGTTCATGTTCCTCACTAATACCCACAGTCTTCATGTCCTCCCTCACCACATCCATCAACCTTTTCTTTGGTCTTCCTCTTGCTCTTTTGCCTGGCAGCTCCATCCTCAGCACCCTTCGACCAACATACTCACTCTCTCGCCTCTGGACATGTCCAAACCGTCGGAGTCTGCTCTCTCTAACCTTATCTCCAAAACATCCAACTTTGGCTGTTCCTCTAATGAGCTCATTCCTAATCCTATCCAATCACTCCAAGCGAGAACCTCAGCATCTTCATTTCTGCTACCTCAAGTTCTGCTTCCTGTTGTTTCTTCAGTTCCACCATTTATAATCCGTACATCATGGCCGGCCTCACCACTGTTTTATAGACTTTGCCCTTCATCCTAGCGAAGACTCTTCTGTCACATAGAACACCAGACACCTTCCACCAACTGTTCCATCCTGCTTGGACCCGTTTCTTCACTTCCACTTCCTTGCCACAATCTCCATTGCTCTGTATTGTTGACCCCAACTATTTGAAGTCGTCCACCCTTACTATCTCTTCTCCCTGGACCTTCACTCTTCCCCCACCGCCCCTCTCATTCATGTACTTATACTCAGTTTTACTTCGGCCAATCTTCATTCCTCTCCTTTGCAGTGCATGCCTCCATCTTTCTAATTGTTCCTCCACCTGCTCCCTGCTTTCACTGCAGATATCATCTGCGAACATCATGGTCCAAGGGGAATCCAATCTAATCTCATCTATCAGCCTATCCATTACTACCGCAAACAGGAAGGGGCTCAGGGCGGATCCCTGATGCAGTTCCTATGACTTAAAATGTCAGTCAATCGGATCTCGACAAAAAAAGGTCAGACATTAAAAAAATGATAATACACATGGACTGACTGACTATGCGCCTTGGTAGGCATTGTTGTATTGGTAAGCAATAGAGTTCAAACAGGTACATAGAAGTTAATTGTGTCCATGTGTAAACAATAGCAAAATTAAGTCTTCAACTTGATGTTTGTCTATCTAATGCAGAACTAACATTGTGGAGTGACTGTCACGCTACTGGAATACGAACACTACCGTTAAACAGACGGGAAATTGCTCGCAGCATCACGTAAGTGCTTAAATTCATCTGAATTACTATTTATGGACCTCAGTAGGTGCTGCTGTATTGGTTGGCGCCCATGTTCAAAAGGGTTTAGCAGTTCAAGTCCACAAGTCCGTGAACACGAGCATCCAGAAACAATTACAGTTAGCACCTGGTACTTGAAGGCGACATCTATTGTGCAGTGGGTGACTATTACAAAAATGGAAAATCCAATGTTAATATTTTTTTCCCATGAATCCATCCCTAATGTCAGTGATCGAAGAAATTGCTTTCATACTTAAAATTTCCAAATTTGGTAGTAGTTGACAACAGCTGGACAGATTGAGTATAATCAAATCTTCCACTGTGATACAGATCGTCTTTGTTCCCGTGCACGCCGTTGTCTCTCTCGCCTCGCTTGTTGACTCATCCTTGTCATGTTTTTTTGAAGTCGACATTCATACCCGTCAGGCGACTAAGGGGGGAGAAATGCCACACATCACACAGCCGTCTCGCGGAAAAAAAAAAAAAAAAAAAAAAGATTGGGGCGCTGTTCTCTGCGGTCAGCCCTTATGGTTAAGCGAAGATGAAGAGAAGTTCCCTGCCGGGTTGTCTAGATAAACACTTGACATCTGCACATTTTGTAATGGGGGAGTTCTACCTGCAGCCCATCACTGTGGGACACTTGTACACCGGCGCAGAAAGATGCCAACAATGACGCAAGGCTTTGAAAGCATCACTTAACACTCCTGGTGGTCTGTAGTAATGTTTTTTTTTCTTTTTTTACATTTCCCATTCTTTTCTTGAACATCCTCCTGGGAATAGCTGTTAAGGGATACAATTAATTTTCTGACACAAAAATGAAAGTGTTAATTTACCTGTGATAATGAGAGCTATTTTTACCGCCCGCTAATGAAAAGCAGGGATGCAGTGTTTATTTATTAATTAATTTCGGCCCCCGTCGTAGCCGGCGCGGCGAGAGTGAAGCTAAATTGTGTGATCACGATTTCACAGGCGCGTCTCAAAGGAAATGGATTACAGAGCCGCCCGACAGTAATGAAACATTGTCAAAAAAAGAAGTTACAGTAACACTTTGATGCATTTCTTTAACAAAATGCCTGCAAAAGGTCTGATGTTGATGCCGGGACGCAAGTTTCACAGACTTTCTCCATTTTGTTTGGTAAGTTAAACTGCGTGTTTCATTGTGATATTGCAGAGATATTAAACTATTATGGACGTTATTTGACCATGCTTGATCATTGAAATGATGTATATCCCCCCCCAAAAAATCATGATGTATTGCATTTACTGCAAAATATGTGCATTTCACTCCCTAAAAGTGAAAGTGAAGTAAAGAAGTCAAATGGTGTAAAGGAAGTACATCTCTATGGTTGTAGTTTCAATCACAAGAGGCAATGCTAATGTTTAAATCTATGATGGTTATGGTAAATACATATTTATTCTGGTCCAATTACAGTATTGCCTCAACAGGGTACACGAAAAGTCAAAGAGGATTCACTTTTTTAAAGTTGTTTTCTCCAGAACAGACAATGCCCATGCTTAAAGATATTGATGGTCAACACCTCGAGTTTTGTTTCGGGGCTGACTAGTTTGCTGCCTCATCAGGCTGCAAGTGAATTCCAACAGGAAGTACATATTGGGTAGCAGCTCAAACCCTGACAGGAAATGTTATTGTTTAGAAGCCAGTAAGAATAATACATGTTAACAAAAGCTGCCTCAAAATAAATAAAAGCCACTAGAAGTCATATCTTCAAATCCGCTTATGCCTGGAAGAGCGATGTTTCCTGTTGAAATCAGTACTTTAATGCGACGCTGCGCCACAGTCGAGCATTAATGGCTTGAGGCCATCCTACTGCAGGCCAAAGGGCATGGCAGGAGAGTGTGACGGTGAACACCCATCACAAACCCAGGTGCACAGAGGGGGCTTATATAGGACAAAATCTACTTATCAGCCCGCGTTTCCACTTGACGCATGAGCATGGCCAAAAGCAATCAGAAAGACAACAAAGTAGAAATACAGAGCAAGCAATCACAGTCAAGCACGAGCACCACCTACAATCAGTTCAGTCAAGCCCATCGTTAAGGGCCAGGACCAACCCGCTCCAACTTGCGCCACGTACGAGAGGTTGTCATCATAAAGATCTCAGGCATTGCCAGCAACAATTGGAAGAGAACAGTGAATCAAGCCAATATCGTAGGCTTGAGCAGTGCCTAGACTCGCGTCACTCAACACAAAGGCGGTCCGGCCAGCTACAAAACATCTCACCCTGCCGCTGAAAATCTGTTAACACGCTAAAGTAATGTTAATGTGTAATGCGCTAAACCAAAAACAAGTCGGGCGACAACATACAGGTTGGAAAGTGACAACAGGATGACTTAAGCCATCAAATTTAGCTTCCACACCAACTAGACTCAGGTCAATGATTACGATTGAGCAGACCCAAAAGCAAAAAGATGACAGTAAGCCGGCAAAAATACCGACCAAACCATCAAGCTTGGTTTGAGGGCTGCCAGGACTCCGGTGAAGAGGAGATTGCAATTCAACAGGGCCCAAACTGAGCCATACTACCATTTACAAAAAAGAAGTCCACAGTGTAGGTAGAAAAAAAAAAAAATATAAGTAAGTAAGTAAGTTTCTTTCGGCTTGTCCCTTTCGTGGTCGCCACAGCGTATCATCTCGGATGAATGCACATATAAGCTTGACACAATTTTTACGCCGGATGCCCTTCCTTACGCAACCCTTCTCAGGAAGGAGAGGCCCCAGTGGGATATGAACCCACAACCCCTGGTTTACCAAACCAGTGCTCTAACCATTGAGCTACGGGGGCCTCCAGAAAAAAAACATATATAATCACAAGTATGACAATGGATCACCAGACAAACTGAGATTGTTACCCTCAGCTACAGGTGCGCCTTGTGTCTGCTCAGTCAAGATTAGCACAATCCAGCTGGGTCTAACACTCCGCACTCCGCTTGCACAAGACCACCGACTTGGATAAAGTACAGAAAAACTCAGAAAAATGAAGATAGACAGAGAAACATGAATAATGCAATCATCCGGGTTGACCACCACAAAAATGTGGCCGGTTGGATCAGACCACTTTTTAAAGGCTGCCATTTTAAATGTCACGTCTCAAGAGGATCCCCCAAAAAGCACGTATAGAAATGACAGTGGGCCGGCATAACTACGATCCAAGCCATAAACCTCTGCACAGTCCAGTTTTCACTGTCTAGCCATGTCCAACCTGTGTTATTTGGCCACTTCTGAAAGGACACCATGTTAAATACTCTCTTGAACATAACCCCAAAAAATCTGAACGGTAACAATGGGCCAGCAGACAACTCATCCCACTTGGCTCAAGCCCCACCTTGACTCTAAAAATATCAAAAATACAACAATGGGCCAGCGACTCACACTCGCCTCAGGTGAGTCAAGTCTATCATTGTCCAGCTAGGCCTGACCAGTGCCACCTTCCTCTGGAGTGTACCGGGGAAAAAAGCAGAACGAGCATAACGGGCCGGCAATGACCCTCCCGCGGCTCAAGCATGGCCCAGACTCGGGTCAGTCGTGACCGTGTCCGGTCGGGCTCAACCTGCCCCACCCAGCTGCTTATAAAAGGCCGCCATCTTAAATCACGTCTGGCGGTGCGCATCTAATGACTACTGAGGCCCTGCATATTTCAACATTAATTCATTAGAGGCGGGGATCATCGTGGGGGAGAGGGTGTGTGAGTTGTGGGGCGGGGGGGGGGGGGGGGGTGGTGGTGGTGGTGGGTAAATCAGCGGCAGCGGGGAGAATCCTCGGCACACTCTGATTAAGGCCGTTATGTTTTATAGAAGCCATTTTTCAACGCCTCCTCTGACAGCACTTGAGGTTATTAAATTGCAGGCTTCAAAGAAAAGAGTGAGCGAGGAAAGGGAGGAGGAAAAAAAGACGGATGACGATGAGAGAGAGCGATTAACAATGGCGAAGAGATGACTTGCCAGCTCTCCTTTGCCGCTGATAAAGTGAACTACTTATGATGTGTGTGCGTGCGTTTTTTGGGGTTATCTCTTATTTCTTCACCAGGAGATGAGTGTGCATCTGTGTGTGTCTCACTGTACATACATAGGATACAGCCATTTTCTCTCTGTCGCCTCCGATGCAAGGATTTGGCCGAGATAAGCGACCGAAGACTGTCTCGTGTCCATGCTGCGACCTTGAATCTAACGAACAGTGAACATACTATATTATTGGTTTTCGCTCTCCTTTATTTCTGTTCTCATTTGTTGAATCTTTGTTGAATGTCAGAATAATGTGAAGGTAGCATTTGCCCTTGGCTTGAGCGTCCCTGAGAGTGAGGTCAGTCAAGACGAACGCTGTTTTTTTCTGAGATGTAGTGGAAACAACAATAGTATATGAAATGAGAACCAACAGGCCCTAAGATGTACAAACACAGCCCCCCGGGTCGGTTTGAGTGTCGTCTAGGCTATTTGAGATGATCACTGCATTTTTCTAATGATGATGGTGGCAAAGATTACCATAGAACTGGAAATTAGAACGAGAACGGGCTGGCAGAAGTACAAATTGAGGCATCGCCCTTGTCTCAAGTACCACCTGGACTCAGGTCTTTCCAGATCGACATTTTATTTTTGGATGGGGGTGATTATAACAATATAATCTGGATTTAGAAACAGCAAAAATGTGAATCAAGCAATCACCCTTGGTTGAAGCACTAAGAAGATTCCAGTCTGTGAATTACAACAATCACTTTTTTTCCCCCAATGATACTGTGGCGATCAGGACCATAGATCACAATGTAGAACTGTCGGCAGAAGGACGAAAACCCATCATGTTTGGCTCAAGCACCACCTAAACTCAGGCCAGTAGACAATTGCCTTTCTGAGTGGGGCTGATGACCAAAAGGCTCAAAGATTAGAACTTGAATGAGCTGATAGAAAAACAAACTCAGCCATTGTCCTAGGGCCAGCGCTACCCAGAATCAGGTCAGTCACAACAGTGTCTGGCTTGTCTTGATTACGCTAATAATGATAGCTATAGAATGCCAAATTACAACTGGAAAAATTCAGCAGGAATATATATACACACACCTATCAACCTTGACTCGAGTGCTGCCAACACCAAGGCTGGTCAAGACCTTTTCACTCAAGTCTTGTGATGTGCTGCCAATGATGACCATAGTAATGGAAATCAAAACTCAATGTGGCTGCTCAGGAAAAAGAAGTCAAGATCAAAATGAGACATCCTCATATACAGTACCTGGATATGAAAATATATCGCATTGTGGAGACAGATTGGTAATGATTTTACTACTACTTTTGTACTGGTACTGGCCTTTATTACTGTAACATGCTGCATGTGTTGCAATGGCTACTAAAGAAACCGCCACACCACCACCCATGTAAAATAACCTTGGTACAGTCTGCCACAGAATGAAGGCTGACATTTATGGACCAATGCATCATCAGCCAAGATTATTTTTTGACGATGATTCCCAAATGAAAGTTTTGCATCAAGACAAAAGATTGACTTCATCAATGTGTCATCTGTTTCTTTTTTTCCCAGGGAACGTAAGCTAATGCGACGCCAATCCAGCCCTTAACCTTTGAGTTGTGCGTCGTTCGTCACGGCGCAAACGCAGCCTGGGCTACCGATGAATTAATGAGCAGTGGCAGCTTCTCATCAGTCGGTGTCCTCTTTCAGCGCGCTGCCAGCCTTGTCAAAGGATTGAGTCATCACATTCTGATAGCAGTGGCGGCGCTCGCTCACTCTTGTAATGCGACGCATTTGAGGGGAAAAGTATTACACCAGCGCTTTAGTCCAAACTAGCGTGAGGCAAGGTTGAATACATAGTGTGCGTTTTGGGTGACAGCGAAGGGCGTCACATCAAAAGCGGAACTAGAAAGATTGAATGGTTGTATCGTTGCGAGAGGAAAGAGTGCATCGAGAAAGATTAAAGACAAAAACCCTCGAGTAAACAACTGGACTGGCAACGTTAAACTGGTATGAGAAAAACTGAACCAGATGCAACCTGAAATCATAGAGAATCCAACAGGATAACGCAATTGAGGATGGAGTGCATATAGGAACATTAAGAGAAAAGCCTCTCAGGTGCTGGATCACTGATGAGGGTCGAGTATTTGCCGAAAGGACAAAATGGATTAAAGCTGAAATTAAAGGAGAGAAGTAGATTGAACAGTTGTGAGAGGATGGAATCCATAAACAAAAATGAAAGCTAAAAATGCTTAAAAACAGACCCCGGACTGACGATGTTTGAAAAAATAAGAAATCCTTGAAGATGGATGATCATAAATTTGAAAATAAACTGGTGAGATTGGAGTGGTTCTAACAAGAATGAATGAGATTCAACCTAAAACCAAGATTCTGTGGTAGATGGAGCACAGAGTACAATATGGATCACACAAAGCAGAAACTCTCTAAAAAGGTGCTGGACTGGAGTGGTTTGAGAGGCTTGAAGAAAGAAAAATTTGGATTTGGTGTTGGAGGAGGGCAGGAAGTAGTATACACAGGAGCAATTTTAGTGCTTCACAACCAAGGTGGACTTGTGAGGTTACAGTAGGTTCTGAGAAACAATGAACAAGATTGTAAGGATGGAGTGCAAAAACATCTAAGAGGAGACGCGTTGAAGGAGTCTCAGAAAGCTCGACTGACATCCAATCTCAACTCAAAGAGACGTGAACAAGTTTGAACGACTGTACTGTTGAGGGTGGAAGGAGCGCATGCTAGGAACATAAAAGGTAAAAACTGATTGCCAGACATAGAGAAAGGCTCTGGCGGGCTAAATGATGCCTGATTCCCAGGGTATTTAGGCTCCTCCCTTGGGAATAAAGTTGTTGCTTGGAGCTGACAATTTGAGAGTCTCCTGAGGGGAACAAAAGACTTTTTTTGCAAGATAAGCACACAAGCATCTCGAAGAACGACAGCCTGTCCATATCTCGATGCCTCCATGCTAGAACCGTCCAATGGAATTAATCACTGCACTTAGCTTCCTATGCAAATAACATAACTGCTTAAACGGGAAATCAAAAGCATCCAAATGATACTGAAGGGCAAATAAATAAATAAAAATACCGGCAGATGCCTTTGGAAGCGAAATATGGCGGAGGCGTAACAGTCGATAGCCAAAATGTTCTAAAGTAAGCTTGGAACTATTCCTGTTCACTTCATCCGGGAAAAGAACATGAGCGAAGGAGGTTTGGAAAATGCAAAAATACATTTGGACAGAGTCAGACTTCATCTCGGAAGGCAGAAAAATAGAACAAAGTCGATGATGACAGGCTTGCTACCTGGGCCTAAAAATTTTTTCCCCCCTTTAGAAACCAGGAATACAAAGGAAATTAAGCAATAGAACGTTAAAATGTAAAGACGGGTGTGCATGTATATATCCATTCTTGCTTTCTGTTCAAACATCATTTCTCCTTTGTTTATTTTTGTTAGCAACATACGTCACTACAATTACCACAGAACTGTATGGAATGCAACTCCACTATTTGAGTAACTTGGAAAACTTTTTTTTGTTTTTGGTATCATTCACTTGGATGGTTTTTTTTTTTTCCCTGCGACATTGTGAAAAATAATTTTGAATGTGAAAAATACAAGCACGGTTTTATCTGTTGAGAAATATGGAAGGGATCTACGGACAAAACATGGGCTGAATGATTAAAGCTAAGAAAACTGAACACCACCCCACCCCCCCCAGACCCACAGGTTAGCGTTGTTCTACTCAAATTTATTGTTGAAATTAGGCACGTGAAATACTATCAGATCCTCCTCACTTTTTATGCAGATTCGGTGTGTCTGTGTGCTATATGTTATTTGGTGCCAGCGAATCCTGCAACATGCCGCCGGGCGATTAGTCCAGCCGCAAATGGCGGCAGACTTGATGACGAGCCCAAAAGGCGATTCATATATAGCGCCGACCCCCGGGGGCCGCAGTTTGTCATAAGGCGCGGGGAATTATGTATGATGGCCGCGTCCGGTGATGACATCACAATAGTGGGATGAAATATAAGCCGTGATATGGCGAACTGATTGCAGAGTGCTGCGAGGGGCTTTCATTAAAAACAGCATATCGCTCATAAAAAGATTAGAGCCGGACAGCTGTTCCCCGATAGTGCGAGGCTTCTCTTGTGGCTTCATCACTGGAAGGCACACCTGACAAATAGAACACGCCACAAAGGCTTGTTTTGCACTTATGGTCTGCTTTCGTTTTCAAAAATGGGAATTGCTCTCGTCCAATGGAAAAACATCCATCTCTAAATTTTGTGAGTTTTGTTGAAAACCGTTAGTTCAACCGAGGTATCTATTTTAGACTGGAAAGCAACCAATATGAAAACCACAATACAATTAATCTCCATACTCATTCACTGCCAGTTCTCCCAATTAAAAGACATCATTGGCAATATTTAACAAAACAAGCTTACTCAAATGTATCTGATACGTAACCTATTTGAACTCATTTGTTGAATGGCTCTCGAATCCAATATATGTACTCTCTGGCCTCTGGACATGTCCAAACCATCAAACTTTGCTCTGTCTTATCTTGTCTCCAAAACATCCAACTTTGGCTGTCCCTCTAATGAGCTCATTTCTAATCCGATCCAACCTGTGCATTCCGAGCGAGATAGTCAGCATCTTCATTTCTGCTACCTCAAGCCTGCTTCCTGTTGTTTCTCCAGTGCCACTGTCTCTAAGCCGTACATCCTGGCCAGCCTCACCAATGTTTTATAAACTTTGCCCTTCATCCTAGCGGAGACTCATCTGTCACATAGAACACCTGACACCTTCCGCCAACTGTTCCACCTCACTTGGACCAGTTTCTTCACTTCCTTACCACACTCACCATTACTCTGTATTGTTGACCCCAAGTATTTGAAGTCGTCCACCCTCGCCATCTCTTCTCCCTGGAGATTCACTCTTCCTCCTCCGCCCCTCTCATTCACACAAATATATTCCATTTTACTTCGGCTAATCTTCATTCCTCTCCTTTCCAGTGCGTACCTCCATCTTTCTAATTTTCTAATTCTAATTTAATCTTTCTAGAGCTATTTTATAACACTTTTAATTGGTTAATAATGCAGAGAAAAAAAACAGGTGTGTGTAGGCCTTCGACTGTGACGGAATCAGTATATGTTGTGGGAAAGACGTTTTTTTTTTTTACCCAAAATGTTTAGCCACAAAACCCCATTTTGGCATCCCAAAAGATGCACCTTTGTAACCGCCGCACCTGAAAATGACCCCAAAACACACATTTGTATTTATGAAATAACGCTGCCAATGTACATTTAATATCACTCACTCACAGGGCCTGCTCACCCAGTTTGGCAAACCCGTTTAAGATAACGTGCAATTACGCCTGTGCCGGTGCTAATTTGGCAAGAGAGGCCACGACGCGACTCAACCTGTCTTCTGCACATCAAAGCCTCCTGAGAATGGGAGGAGAATTAAAAAAAATAAATAAAAATCCTCCGCTCGTTGTGCGAGCACGTCACTCTCGCTTGCCGGGGAAATCTTGGCATGAAAGGGGAAATTTGCGCTCAAATCCAAGGAAAGTGATATTCCTCTGGAAGCGTCGTGTTTGCACAGTGAAATTGGAAATGAAAGAAGGCAGTCACAGTCACACACACGCACACACACATATACGCACAGGCTTCCATTTAGTGTATTTCCAAGTGCAAATAAAGTGTAACATCTCCGGCGGAATGTGACATTTAAACGTTGGCGTGGGTTCGAGCCTTGACGAGCGCGTCAGACACTGATTCACGTTTTCGTTTCCTTTGCCATTTTCAATATAAGCGGTGAAATACCGGCGCCTTAGATCACATGCGTGATGCTGTGTGATTGTTTCATTCCAATGTTAAAACAATTCATGTGCGCATACATTTTCTGGATTCGTGAAAATGTGTCCTTTGGAGTGAAAGGAACGATCGTGCTTGTTAACAGCATTGTCAATGAGTGACTGGTAGCTGAACAGTAATTTTTTTTATGAGGGGTACGCTTTCAATACTCCCTACTGTATGAAGAAGGATCAACAGGAATTTGTAGATGGGGAAAAAAAAATAAAAATAAACAATACATTGAGTCATTTCCTCTCAAAATGACGAGAAATTTTTCAGACAAAAAACAACTACATATTTTTCCCTACATAAAGTCAATTAAAGTACTTTTGATGCATTGTTTTTTTTTTTTAAATAGCACTTTTGGCACATTCTAAATATGATGGAGTGGTGCTTTCAGTGTAGTACCACATTGTGCCACAACATGCCAGGCAAGACGGAGCTGTCCTGGAGAAGATGCAAAAATGTAAATAGCAAGAAGAAGAAGCAGAGAAGCTCATTTGCTAATTTCCATTATGGATGTTACCCCCACCCCCTCCAGAGCAGAGAGACTATACTATATTCCCAAATATTGTTGTATTCTCATGTGTTGCTGCTTTGTGTGCGAGTTAAAAGTAGCAAGTTTTTGTTGGATGGTGACATCCCCAGTTTAGCTGAACATTTTGGTTTTAGATGCACCAAAATGTTTAAATCCATTTAGTTTTAAGTCACTTTTAAATGAAAACTAAAATGCCAACTTTATGTAATACAGTTTTAAAAAATTGCTATCGTTAAAAGTTAAAATAAATAGAATAGCATTTACGTTATAAGTTTGTTTTATACAAGGTCGTGGAAATTTTTTGTTAAAGTTTCTGCTGAATTTATTTTCTTTTGGAGGGATAATTTAAATGTGTTTGATTAGTTTTGTGAAAAGAAATACTTTTGTCATGTTATTATTATAACCAGTGTTTGAGAAGGACACGAAGTGATGTGTTGAGGGGGACGAGTTGAGAAGCGAGAGAGAAAAAAGCTGGACGTGCAAGTGGAAGTGCAAAGTACGAGTGGTTGTTTGAAGAAAAGGAAAGTTAAGGGCGGATATTTGTCAACAGTGATCAACGTGTTCGACAGACTGTTGTCAGTTCAATTGTGATAGTGTGTCGTTTGAGTGGACTACTCAAATCACGCCGTAACGCGGTGGAATTAGCCGCTAATACACAGGTAAAGTGGATGCATGGAACTTTACGACAAGCTAACGCCAGCTAGCGAGGCCCGTTTTGGACCACGTGGAAGAAGACGAGGACACTAGCGACGAGTAAACGCTAGCGTGGCCTGCATTGGGGCACAAGGAAAAAGCTTCGCAACGGATCGGACCGTGAGGACTTGGATGAGGCTGGACCATTGGACACAACCCTCGATCTTCATCACTCCTGCTGTTTGAAACAAAGACATTGAGGACAGAACTTGGGTTAGTCACCTGTCGTCCAAGTATTATATCCACCTGACAGGTGCTAAACTTAGCTGACAAATACCTTGAAGAAAGTACGGAGAGACAGACTGAATGAGTAAGAACGGGTGGTAAAGACCCTTTAAAAAAATTAAAAAAAAGTGTGCTTTGCTGAGTTTCTGTAGAAATTATTTTAAATTTCTTCAAAGAGTTTGGGAGCAGTGACACTATACACCAAAGTATCTTTTATTTTCATATGGTCGCTCAGATTCTCACATACTACAGAGAGGTCGGGTCGAATTGCAAACTCAGCCGTTCATCATGTAACTGATTAGGAGCCACTAATTTTCCCCTGGCGTGATTATTAATGGCTCGCACGACATGAAACTGGCCCCAATTCAAACGTTTGCAGGGGTTTGTCCAATGTATGCAGAGCTTTGGAGAAAATCAAGGACTTTTGAAGTTTGTCAGACAAGAAATTGCCCTATTAAGTGTTCCCTTGCAAATGCACTGGTTTGGTTTAGCTCATCTCCTGTCAGCTCTCTTAAACTGTAACAATCACCGCTATGAAGATAAAGCCAAACAGCACGGCGGAGGAAGGAAGAAAACAACAAAAATAAATTGCCTATGTAGATAGCGGAAAACTGTCCGGAATTGAGAAGAACGATAAGGCGGCGGCTGAGCGGGTGGATAAAACGAGGAGGACAGACGAGGAGCGACGTGGCCATTACAGGTGCGCTCATCACCGAGGGGAGCATGTGTCGGGCGGGAAAGAAAGGGGAAGTCGCAGCGGGAAGACAATGGCTTCGGACAGCCGCACAATAGCTTCATTAGGCGCGCTTCGCATTATCGGCCGGCGGGAGATAGAAGGGAAATATCAGAGCGGACACGCGTCGCCGATGCCCCGTCGCCCGGGCCTGCCAAGTTTGCGAGTGGCTAATCTGATCCCCGCCCGAGGTGGCAGTGACGGCGAAATCGCTCAAACAGGTGGCGGGGATGGCAATTAATGACCATGTGACATCACACTGTAAAACAATCCAATCCCTGTCCCAAGTGCAATAAAGAAGGTGGGAGGGGGTGGGGGGGGGTCAAGCATACCAAACAGCCCGCAAACTTTCCCATTTCCCATTTTATTAAAACCAGTTTATTACTTCACAGTGTTATATTTTGACACCCACACTAACCGGCCACATTGGGGGCCATCAGACTTCAGCTTCCTCCGTTACTTACTAGGCAACAGCCCTTAAAAGGTACACAAACACTACAGTAGTTGTGACTTTCGGGTTGTTGGACCATAAAGTAATTGCATTTTATGAAATCAGTTTTATGTTCTATACTATTACAATACTATTGTGTTGTTTTCATACAATACAGTATTCATTTTCTTTGCTGTAAACCTATCACATATTAATGGCATTTAAATTCATTTAAATGGGTAAAATGTATTTGATAAATTAGTACATTCAGTTATGGTTACAAAACATTGCATTCACAGGTCAGATACCGCTATAGTCCATCCATCCATTTTCTGAGCCCCTTATCCTAACAAGGGTCGAAGGAGTGATGGAGCCTATTCCAGGTGTCATCGGGCAGGAGGTGGGGGGGGGGGGGGTAAACCCAAAACTGGTTGCCAACCAATTGCAGGGCACATAGAGAAACACAATCACACCTCGGGGAAATTTAGAGTGTCCAATTAATGCATTTTAATGGGATGTGCCCAGAGAAAACCCATGCAAACACGGGGAGAATATGTAAACTCCACACAGGCGTGTCCGTGATTTGATCCCCAGTCCTCTAGAACTGTGAGGCCAATGCTCTACGGCTGCTCCACCGTGCCGCCTCCCAAGGACTAATTGTCTTTACTCTTAAGTCATACGTAACTTTTGGCCACATTCCCAACTGTCACAGTTCCTTCACCCCTGTGCCAATTCCACCTTCTAAAGTTAGAGTCCAAAACTTAAAATAATGACGCGGCGTTAGCTGAGTAAGCATTAAGGACGGCGGCTAATGGAGTCAGCGGGAGAGCGGCATACGTCCCTTTTGTCATTAGCACCCGGCGTGAACCCTCTCCCTCGCCGATGCCCTCTGGATGCACCCGGCTGGGCCATCGATCATGTCGATCAATCACCGGTGGATGCTGCTCATACGCCGGCGACTAAGGAGCTGTCATACGACACTTAGAATCAATTATAGAAATGAACACTTTAACCCTCATGTAACATTTCATGACCGCTCAAAGGCAGAAATGATGGACAACGGGAAGGCAAAGGACTCAAAGACTTCAAGTGAAGATGCTGATGGGAAGGACGACGGGGTTACAGTGTTCCCGCGTCATATCACGGGTTATTCTCCACCAATTCCATATTCTGATCCCACGCTACCTGCACCAAAGTCTGGTGTCTGTACCACTAAACCATCAGTGACTCCAAACGCATTATCTATAAAGCAATTTCCATGCAACGATCGTGACTCAAGTAAATATCACACCACGAAGATATGGGTGGATTTTCATGGCAACGTCACAGGTTCAGCCGCTGAAAAGCTAACACGTTGAAAACAATGGAATGAAAGCCAGGACTCAGGAGACCATAGTCACCGAGTTCCATGTTGGCCTTAAGCGAGGAAAGCTCCTCAGCTGATGAAATCACCGGCGTTAACCATCAAGACGGGCTAATTCGGCACCGCTGTTGCCATTTACGCTCCGTGTCACGGGCCACACTCGTCCGCTCCCTAAATGGAGCCGTCACCACGACGCTGTAAAAGGATCACGCTAACCTCCATTTAACAATCTCTTCGTCAAATCCCACAGTGCGGCACTTTGATTACGCCCGCAATTAGCGATGTCACAAATTAAGCATTCAGGTTGCTGTTTTCAAACCAATTAGCCAGCTCTCTTGCTAGGACTTGTTGATTAATTATAGATATTTAGTCGGAGAAAGGAAGCATTAATTATTAATCTAAATTGAATTACGCGGTATAATTAGGGGCCTCTATTTTTGGTGCGCTGTTGTCTTTCCTTTCATAATGTCCTCCATTGTTTGTGACATGAACGGAGGCCACTGTTTGACCTTGGCGGAAAGGCGTCAGAGGTAATAACAGGAGCGCTCTACGACCTTCGTGCCGGAGCGCGACAGTCCCAAATAAGAGTACATAGTGGCTTCGAGTTCAGAATTCCGATTTGGTGCCTAATACACATTATTTTTGACTATTTCCAAGTAGATTTCAAGTGACATATAGAACAGGGCTGCATTTACACTCAGGGAGGAAAATAACAAATTGCACATCCAGTGAACCCAACACTACATCGTGGTTCCTCATCTGCAACCTTGCCATAGAGCAGATTTTGAAAGTATTGTTTTTTTGAAATGGGTTTTCCAGTCTACAGGCAAGTTTGAGGTTGTGCCGGGCAGCACTGAGGTCTACTGAAACGGCTGCAGTGTAATTAAGAGCAAGAAGCAGCAGCAGCAGTTGAGAATTTCCCCAACTGAGCTCCAATAATAAAGAAGTTGTGGTTCCCAAAAAGCCGTTTTTATTGTTGTTCCTTCTGTTTCTATAAGTTGCTGCTCCGTGTGTGCTTAAGTAGCATTTGTTTGACGGTCTGTAATTTCCGTGCCATCCACGCTGGTTTAGGACCAGTCGGCTTCCACATTACGTGATAGACTGAAATACTGTATATAGTTTAACAACACAACATTTTGCTATTTAAAGCCCAAGTGTCATCCTATAAACATTCTAAAATAGATATTGAAATGAAAAATACTTACAGTATAAAATTATTCACTTCAATGTCTACATGAAAAAATAAACATGAGCGGAGAGCACGTCATCCATGCGCAAAATTCCGGAAGTCTCATTCGACATCCAAGTGGTCGCCATATTGGCTGCATCTACTGCCCCTGACATCACCTTGGACATTTGCTATTGAAAAGACGCTGTGGCCCCAACTGTGGGAGACGAACACGCCCCTTCTGACACGGAAGCTCTTTTCGAAGAAGAGAACATCTCACAACTTGAGTGAAGTTACCGGGGAAATATTACCCTATCGTTTTGAGACATATTTAGATGATATACGGATGACTTCTAACTAACAACAGACTCCCAGACAGTATGTATGATCCAGCCCGGCCGAAGTCGTGATCGGCGGACACGGCGCTGACGGGCACGTCGACACATTCAGCACCTCTGACTTATGGACACGGATCACGTCCTCCCCCCCAACTACATTTTTTTTTTAGTAGCTCTATACAGCTGTCATTTGGAACCAACAAAGGCCATGTCCTTTGCACCCGTGCAATCCGTTTTTCACGATGAACCGGGTCTCTTGGAAACTTATGAAGGGTAAATCCATCCTTCCGAGTGTTCGAGCAATATCCAATGCAACGAGCCGGCATTTTGGCTAACACGAAGGAGCAACGAGCTACCTTCCAGCAGGTAAAACTAATAGAAACATACCAGAACGCTTGAGTGCGCTGCTGCCTTTAACATCACTTCCTGCTTCTTGTCGAAAACAAATCCCTCTGCAGAATTTTCATGGCAAGAGTTACAAAAAGACATGTACGACAAAAACATTTTTTGTGGTGAAAAAAATGGATGGGTCCATACCGGCTACTGTATTTTCATTAATAACATACTAAAAATCCTCCATGTTATGACAGTAACACTTTAAATATGCAATGCAGAATTCTGAAGACAGACGATCGGAGACATCAGATATTTAAATTTCAAATGTGTTATTATGCGTATTAGATGTTACATAGAATTTAGTTGGGGTGGGCTTTGTTTTACTCAATCGAGGGATTTAAATGAGGGTAACATCGGCATTCTTCCACTGCCACTCTCTGCAATTATTTTGGCTACACGGTTACATACTTCTTTCAGATTATAGTGGGTGTTTTGCTTCTCTCACCTTGGCAGTTTTTTTTTCATTTTTTTTTTATACATATTTGGACGTGGGCTGATTCTGATCTGACGATATGCGATACCATTTTTTTTTTCTTTTTAGACTTCCATGACACACATCCATCTCGGGCCACAAATCAGAATTGAGTCACTTGGACCGTGCAGTCTGAATCCCGGCTTAGAATATATTAGAAAGATGTTTACAGCACTGCTATGAAGTAATGTAATGGGTGTTTACAGGTGACAGCATTGAGTCTTTAAACAATATTTACTGCGGCGCTGGCGTCCTTGCACGCTTGACACGGCAGATTGACGGCGAGGGGAGTGAATTACTGCATAAAAAAGGTCACAAAAAAATAACTAAATGCATCACCAATTACTTCATCGCCTCATGAGCATTGATGGACAGCTTATTAAAAATCGAGTTAGTGAGTGAGAGGCGCCATAAAACTTTGATGGTTATCGTGGTGTGTGACTGTTGCCGGGCAGACTTGATGCAAGCGCATGTGTGGAAAATAGCGAAATGCGCGCAACACAGCTTCAAACCTTTTACATTTTTGTACTAATTTTGCCCCCTGGATTTGAAACATATTTATACTTTCTACTCCTTATTTTGCCAAAATAGGCTTGTTACTACTTTTCTTTCAACGGCATCTAATTTTTTTTTTTTTTTTTTTTTTAACACAAGTGTCTATATTGTACTTCAAAGTGCAGAGGTAGGTAGTAAAGCACTAGACTTACAGTAAGTAACTTTTTGGATGAATTGTACTTGTCAGAATCATTAAAAGTACTTTTCACTGTTTTAACAAGAAATGCTATTTTGACTCCATTACACAGCCACATTCAGCTTGCTACTATTACTTTTATCGATATTTTGCTCGTGCAATCTATTCATACTGGCTTGTCAGAGACACTCGACTCCATTTCTCCAAACAAAAGTGGCAAGATAGCCCCTAATAAGTATGTGACGCGACTTCTTTACGTGAAGCACGACAACTCTTCCAAAGCAGCTTCTATATAATTATTGGCAACTTTCGCCACCTGTACTTAAGTGTGATGACTTTTGCTACCTCGGAAAAATTGCAATATTGTGACTTGGCGGTGTCTTTCCAAGCTATCAGCACGTGGGAGGGAACACAATTCCGCAGCTAAAGCTAGCGTCGATGAGCCGAGGAGATTAGCGCACTTATCATAATCACCATTTGCACGCTGGTACAGTTTATTGCTTTAGGTGAAGGCTTACTATGGCATCTTTTCTAATAAGCGCAGGTTCGACCCAAATGGCGGCACCTAACCGAACGCTCAATTCACACTCGGCGTGCCTCGAGGAAACGCCGTATCGCAGGACTCTTTTATTTACCTAATAGATTTAACGCCAGCCGACTGAAAGCGAAACGTAAGCGCCAAGACAAAAACGCCGCATTAGAAACGGCGTAAGGAAGAGAGGTGGCAAAAGTCTTTGATCTGTTGTTTCTTTGCATGCGTATCTAATTATTTTGAACGCCATCAAAAAACAAAATTAAAGTTGTAAGCACCCATTAAAAAGTCTTCAAGGCAAATATTGAAATGATCAAACTTTGACCAATGACAACTACTTCTACTCTTAAACCTTTACGACAGTGAAGAATGTTAATATGAAGCTTGTTCCTTCCATTATGTCAGTCAAACATCTACAAAAGGGAAAGTACATACTTTTTTATTTTGTAGTTATTAATATGGACAAAAAAAACATGCTAAAGATGGTTAATGTTAACGACGAGGAAGCGTTAAATTTCCATTCCTGACAGAAAAGAAAACAGTTTTCATTTCATTCCAATTTTCCATTTTTTTTTCAACACTTCACTTTTTTTTTTTTTTTTTAAAACTTGTATAAGACACGATGGATATATATATTTTTAAATGGAATAAAAACAGTGAATAAAACTTCCCTCTCCATCGGTTAGACCGAGTCAGAAAGGGAGTACTTTTGCTTTATTTCACAATGACTATGTAATTTTTTTTGCTACAACTTTAAGATGAAAAAAACGTTACTTATAAAACTGCTTTGGGAAATTAGTAAAGTTTTTTTTATTATTATAGTGACTGTTGGACCCTGAAGATTTTTACGGATGGATTTTCAAACGGTGTTTTTTTTTTTTTTTTTTTTTTTTTTTTTTTAATGGGGAGAAAAATAAAAAAGTGACCAAGTATAAGGTCGTACAAGACATTTGCATGAGTATTGAAATAAAATAATGGAGGACAATTATACCTTCACTCTGCCTAAAATGGTGACATATTATCCCAAAAAGCATATTTCCTATGAGGTGTGGTCCTTTCGTGCCTTTTCCCTTTCTATGCAATCAATCCACTGCGATAAAAGTCTTCAGTCTCAGTTGTCCACAGCAGGCTACTTGGGCTGAATTACTACCGCGTCATGGGGGCTATTACGTGCAAATTAGCAGTGAACATTCACAAAAATTGCTATTACACCACCAGTGTGAGTACCACATGAAAGTGGACTGGGATGGAAGTACTTTTCAAAGCTCATCATAACTGCTATGACTTTTACCATTTTAGTCACCGAAATTAGTGTTGCATTCACTTGTCTCCTGAAAAAAAATGCAAACTGATCCTGTGACGGATTGCGTGATCGCCACTAGTCAGTGCCCCCCCTCCAATAATTCATAATGCCCACGGTGCGAGATCATTAATTCATAGGTGCAATGGAAAGGAACTACCCTGGACGTCTCTCACACATGAGCGCACCTCATTTGAAATGTTACAACCTATATGACTGAATTAGACTAAATCATCGTGACCGACGCGCAACACCCGGTATGAATTATTACTCAGCAGGAAAACGTTCCGGGTTAAGACACAACTGTAGCCCCTGAAAAATGAGACGAACATTATGAAAAATAATGCATTGGACTTTGAAAAGTCAGTCCTTAAAGCCAGTTTTACTTAGGAATATGAAATTCAAAAGTCTTGCTGACCATCAGTAGACCGACAAGAAAGCCTCAGGAAGGAACAGCCGAAAAGACAAAGGAAGTCTGAAGCGGCCATTTTTGGGCCTTAATGGGCGATTTCCGGGGGTCCTTCAAAGACCCAGTTCTACCAAACTGTGAAATTTAATAGCCAAAAAAAGTCTCAAGAAGACATTCTTGAAGACATTTTGCCATTTTGGGTTAAAGGCCCATTTTCTGTTCATTTTGGTAACTCAATTCAAAGATGAACTTGGGATATTGTTGGACTGCGCTTAAATTTAAACTTCCTAGTCCAGAATCCATTTTCATTTCAGCACATGAAATTTAAAAGCCTTGTTAATCACGTCAATCCACAAAAAAAGCTTCGGGAAGCCATGCTGGAAAACATGCAGGAGTTCTAAAGTCCATTTTTTTCAAGACACCATTTTTGAATTAATGTTGATTATTTTCAAGTTGGCCATTGCCGGGGGTCCTTCAAAGACGAATGTGTTAGAGACTGTTGTATAAATGAAAATGTGATGCCAACCGTTTTTGAAACAGTATCCAGTTCTTGGGTACTGATTAATCTGAAGGGCTACAAGAATTGAAGATACACTGAGGCAACTTCTCAGTTACTGGTTATTCATACTTTGGCGACAAGTAATTATTTTCCCAATAGATCACATGAATTGATGATAATGGCAATCGCTCTATTTTCATGAGGACTCCACAAACCTGAGAAAATTCATAGCATGTGAGGCTGAAATCAGAGGATTTGGACATTTTAACGACTCGTCGATCAAACTTTACTGATTTTTATCTATTTGGTATTTGTCAGTTAATTAGATTGTCGATTATTCAATTCATTGCTGTATTTCTACAGAAAACTTAAATAAGTGTGTAATAGTATCCCGGTATAAATTAGTAATAGTACAAATATCCATCCAGGGCTGCATAGAGTGCTAACAAAACAGAGGCGCCCGATCTGGACAGCCGAGCAGACCTCATAGTGTCACCATGGGGCTCCTTATTATTATGAACATCATTCGTCTGGATGTCTGGCTCACCGCGCAGATAGGCGAGGGTGACATGTTAATAAACGACCCAGGGTGCTTCGGTGGCACGGGCCTCTTCCTCATCGCTGCCCTCAGCCACATCAGCAACACGAGCGCACATGTGCGCAGACACGTATACAACTATTCCCCCGGCGGCGACGGGAGGCGGCGATTTGTTTTCCGTGAAGGTCCCGGGCGCTCGTCTATTGTTGTTTGCACTGAAGGGGACAAATCCAATTCATTGCGATGACAAGGAGGCTGCGATACGCCGGAATAAGGGGAGCGAGCGGGGATAAGATACAAGGGAGGCACGAAAAGTCGGCGCCGCGGTACGTTTCAACACCCTCGCCGTGTCGTTAGGGATGAGCGGAACAACCACATCATTTATTGTAAGCAATTAGTTGCTATTAATTGGGAACTGCAAAGTGGCGGCAACAAGCAGAAGTGCTGTGAGCTCACTTGTTTGCGTCTAAAGAGGAGAAAACGTCGACTTTACCCACGTCGACTGCCGCAAAGCATTCTTCTGCTCGGTGTGACACGGTAACGGAAACAGGAGATTGGAGCGATCAGATAAATAATCCCATCCCCTCAAATTTAATAAAACAATGGGTGACAACAAAGCACCTACGACATCGCTATAAATATCCTAGCTTTCTGTTAGCTAGCAGGCTATTTCCTGCTTCCATAGCTCATTCCATACATGCCGAAATGACTACTTTCAAAAAAAATCACCATGCAAAGTTTTTCCCCCCCCAAACAAATCTGTGCACTTTTATCTGAATATGCACCAAATCTGAAAGGATCGTCGGGCAACGCTAAATGACGGCGACGTTGCAATCGGGTCCCAAGAAATCAATGAATCCATGCGACAACTTTCCCTCCTCCGAGCAGTCGCCCGTGAACTTGCTGAACCGCGAAAGCGTGTGATGGAGAACACTTATCACCCGCTCATCTATTTCACATTTGTTCCAATCAATTATTCAAGTCGACAGCCAATTACAAAGCAAGAGGATTTGAGCGGCGTCTCCAAAGGCTGGCATTAAACGTCCGCGGGGCGGCGAGTAAGCGGTGCGATTAATTTACTGCCGGGCACGAGAGGTGTTTTCAGCAGTCCGTCGGCAAACAAGCCGCCCGCCATATGATTTCAAGTATTAAGATCAGAGAAGCGGCGGTTGCGGGGGTGTCGGGCTCATCAGCCGGCGATAACAGGTTGAGCTGAAGTTTTAATTGTGTTTTGATCCATGCGATTACATACAGCATTCTACTTCTTTAAAATCTGTAATTACCGCCTCCTTTGTCCCCCTAATTGGGCCGGCCGAGCAGCAGCGCATGAGAATGAGGATCATTGTAAAGATCTTTTGATGTATTTGCCGCCTTAATGAGTGAATAAGGAGGAGTTTTCCATCTTTGGGCTCAATTCCACCCATCGTTTGTTCATTTGCGATGATGGAAAGCTCATTTATTTGCCCATGCAAATCTCCGTTTATTGTAACAGCAAACGCAAGGCGTGTGGATTCCTAGTACGCGAGCGTCCCTCGGCACGATGAAATGAAGGAAGCCCAGGTGCAAAGGCTCGTCGCCACTTTCATCCCCGATCTTCCTTAAGGGCGAGCGCTCCCGTGATGGAATGCGGCGGCAACCCCGGCAACAGGACGGACATCGCAAGCGCTTTATTGCCCCGGTCGCCGCAATAGAGCTGCGTTATCAGCCAAGATAGAAATGAAGAGGAAAATATGAAAAACAACAGCGTTTGTTGTTAGATTTGTGAACTGAGCAGATGTATTTTATTATGTTTCAAATGCTGAGACTGAAATTATGTTTAACATGGGGGGCTAGATTCCAGACCCACTTGCGAAAGGTGAAAATCCCAGATATAGAGGCAACTACTTTAATTCCTATGACATTTCCGAGTGGTTATGTTTAATTGGAGTTATGATTGGGAGAAGATACTTAGGGGGAAAAAATGTGCAATAGAAAGCTGATCATACGTTACGTTAATGACAATTAGTGTTCCGGTAGATTCTGACATATTACTCAAAAATGTCTATGCTTAGCTTTTCCGGCAAGCTATGAGACATTTGATTTGCCCGGTCTTGGAAATAGCCATTTTATCATTTTTCCTTTCTTTAAACTGCATTGTCACATGAGAAATTGTTTAATAATAATGTTTCATGCACGTTTTTTGCACAAATACTGAAAGTCTCCCTCTTAATAGCTGAGTAAATAAACTCCCCTGGCCACTATTTGTGGGACAGTATATATGAACCATTGCTAAAAAAAGAAAAACAAATCTCATGGACTTTTGCAGCCTGGCGAGTGTGAACCGAAGACAATCTTGCATCGTTTTTGTCCTCTGCGTCTCATCTACTGTATGCCAGTTTGTTCCTGATCAGCAAGAAAGGATGCTGTCACCATAATGCATGATGGGAAAGAAAGCAGGTGCTGAGATGATCCCCCCCCTCACCACCTTCATGTTGAATAATTGCATCGGCAACCTACTCTTTCCACCCGCCCCCCGCTTGCTTAGCGAATCCACCCCTGCGAGGCTCTGCCAGTGGCGGGTCGCATCCACCTGCCAAGCGCTAAACACGAGTCCATCCATCATGGCGCCACTTGACAAATAAATTCCATAATAGAAGTTTATTTTTTATGGGAGGCTGAATCAGAGGCCTTCCCATGCATACAAAAACGTGTCAACGTTATTTATGGGACCTGCTGAGAGCCACAGTATGTCATATCAAACTACTATTTTGCCTTTCCTGACGCGGCGGCGCCTGTCAATACGCACGCCACCATCAATAATGCGGGACACCGGCAGAGATAAAAACCTCCCCCGTGGAGCGGCGGGCTGGCGGGTCGTGTGGCGGAACGTCCTAGCACAAGCGCACTGATAAGACCGCACAACTACTACACTGATAGCGGCGCACACAAACAAACCGCCTCACTGATACTGCCGCATAGACCATACCAACTGGAGCTCAAGACTAAAATTGTCATTCACAGAAACACTGTTTATCGTGGTGTTGCATTTTTTTTTTTTTACATTTTTACCACAGTTTAAACACATTTCAACTGATTAAAATACTTCCACTGCGCTCGTTTGTATTGCTCACGAAGTATTTTTTAACACCAACAGGCTCAATCAAACCATATAATAATCCATCCATTTTCTGTGCCGCTTATCCTCATGAGGGTCGCGGGGAGCCTATCCCAGCTGTCAACGGGCAGGAGGCGGGGTACACCCTGAACTGGTTGCCAGCCAATTGCAGGCCACATCGAGACAGCCATACTCACATTCACACCTCAGAGCAATTTAGAGTGTCCAATTAATGTTGCATGTTTTTGGGATGTGGGAGGAAACCGGAGTGTCCGGAGAAAACGCACACAGGCACAGGGAGAACATGCAAACTCCACACAGGCAGATCGAACCCGGGTCCTCACAACTGTGAGGCCAACGGTTTACCAGCTGACCCACCACTTTTCCGGGTCGGGTTGCTGGGGCAGTAGCTTGAGCAAGGATGCCCAGACTTCCCTTTCCCCAGCCACTCCATCCAGCTCTTCCAGAGGGATCTCGAGGGGCTCCCAGGCTAGCCGAGAGACGTAGTCTCTTTCGCGTGTCCTGGGTCATCCCCGGGGTCTCTTTCAGGTGGGTTGCGCCCAGAACACCTCACCAGAGAGGCGTCGAGGAGGCATCCGGATCACATGCCCGAGCGATCTCATCTGGCTCCTCTATACGAGTCCACTTCTTGTAGTCAAGCAATCCATAGAAATCATTCTGATAACTAATTATGAAGTAAAACATCCATTTCACCTCAAGTGTCACACGCATGCAGCAAAGGTTTACTAGCCAAACAAGCCCCCAAGACAAAGGTCTGTATGCGTTGTAAAACCAAGGGAAGCCGGATTTGCATCACCAACGCAGCTGAACTGATTGAAAGTGCTTGGGGGAAAAAAACCTGTTTAACTATACATTCACATTCATTCATATTAAAATCCTGAAGCCATTGATGCTACACAAGTCTACACTTAAAACAAAGATATCAGAGCTATGGTGGGCTTGCTCCCCTCACTCTCGGGGAAAGATTACCCTCCTGCTGACCTCTTTATTTACATCACTGAGACCACAGGGCCGGTCTACCCATATATGAAGCCTTGGGTGACTCTTGACAGCCAAACAGTTCTTCCTCTGGAACATCTGTTACAACTCCAGTCTTACTCACAGAGAAAGGGAGACACTTGGTCCGGAGCTCTTGTCAGATCCCATCTTGATGACTGCAGCCTGACCTTTATTGTGTGCATATAGTATATGTGTGTTATCGCTTTAAAAGTCGCTTACTGGCGCCAGAGACTGGTGCTTGCCTACAGGTCGATGTCAGACCATGGGCCAGACTTCTTCAAAATTTAGTCCAGCTCGGCTGTTTTTATGTGTCATCCCAGGCTGGCCCATAGTGCGCACATTTGAAGATTATAGACGATTTTTGGCACATGTAGAACAAAGTATTTGCTACAAATACTGCTTTCATGTTGCTAACGGCCTTTTGTATTTTCGGCAGTCATCAAAGTCTGGTTGCAGATCTGGATTCTCATCACGATGTTTGTCAGAATAGCTGGACGACTTGACTGTGCGTATGTATGGCGGTTGATGTTTCTGCACCCGAAACCTTTTGAAATTATGGCCAAAACGTTCAGCACATCGTAAAACAGTTTCCCACATGTTCTTAGGAGACTTCAGTTCTGTTTTTTTGCTGAATTATAATTATAGCCCAGAAATACTGTATGGAGGATATGGAAGATTATTGTCACATGTAGGACATAGCCAGTTGTGGTTCAGGCTTTTTTAAATTTTTTGGGAACATTTTCCTCTCCTCTTTGAACTAGTTTTGGAATGTAGAGATCATCACAGCCCTGTGAGTTGAAATGATTGGTATGAAAATGTCCTGTTTTGTCAGAACAGCTGGACAATTTGGTGATCTTCCAGGTGGTGGAAAAAAAAAAAACATCTAGTGTGACTTTGATGCGCAGCTGAGTCACGACCGTAAGCAAAATCGTTCCATGATGAGTCACTCGGAATTGAACCGCCGAATGCTTTCATGCAGGAGCTAGCTGGAGCTACAGGGGGTTCTCAAACCAGGACGGATTTTGACACATCGACATCTGTCTCGAGGTGTTCGGATGAAGTCACACGGCAACTTCAGATAAATCAAGAATAACAAAATCGACAATACAGAAGTTTGTGCAGGTTCAGTTTTAGGTTAAAAGCCACATTTGATGGATTTATGATGACAAGGATCCTCCAGAATGCCACTAAGTCCCAAAGAAATTGTATTGCTGTCAAATTGGAAGAAACTTTTCGAACGACAATCAAGCACGCGTGGTATTGCCAGCTATGACAAGGCTGCATTGCAGAAAAGCTGCTGGGAATCATTTCATTGCCTTTACCCGCATACGCAGGGCCTGAGTCCTGTCCGTCAACTTGACTGACACGTCCTTTTCAGGGTAAAGAAAAACCCAGGCAAATGGGGTCCCCAGATAAAAGCTGACAACCCAATCAAAAAGAGACAGAAATTAGGCTCGCTGACTTGAGAAGTGCCAATCACGGTGATTGACGGGGCTTTCGCAGGTGATTCCGAGCCAGCCGAGCAGTGGGAAATGTCTGCTTTAGATCAGACTTCATGCAGAAAATGCAATTAGCGTTCGGCGTTGCTTCCTCCTGTAGATTTCGGAGGGGCTCACATCGATCGAAAGCGACTGAGCGGTGACAAAAACGGTGACGTTTTTGATAGTGTTTGGGGTCTTGCTTTGATGGGCCACAGTCGCGCAACCCTGCAGTTTGTCCATCAAAAAGACAGACAGGCAGACAGGAATTTTAAATTTGGAGCAATTATTTTCAAATAATTGATTTTTTGTTTTTTTTAAGAAACAAATGTATTGAATCCCTTTATGGATACGACACCTCAATCCAAACAACATTTTTAATTGAAATGTTTAAAAAAAAAAAAAAAGTACTGAAAAAAAAGCACAGCATTACAACTTAATATGCTCATTTCTGTTTTAAAAAAAAATGATCCGGCTTGGAGAAATTGAAATAATCCACATTAAAACGCTCATTGATTCCAGATGCTCTCGTTGTGACAGGTGATATGCAAAATTTGTTCAGCACTGTACATTCACATAATCATTTAACTAACTAACAAAGGGCAACGAATGACGTTTTTGGTGCGATGCCGTTCAACTCGACAAGAGTTCCTCACAGTCGTTTCGTCGACAAGTGTGCCCATCGCTCATCTGGAATGATGAAGTCATGTTAGGAGGAGGTTGAAGGTCTCAAACATGCCGCTAATAGCGAGATAAATGTAAAAAAATATAAATAAATAATAAAAGTGACAAAACCTGACTGTTGGATTTTCTTCCCTAAAGCCTCACATAATGATCTGCAAATCCCATTAGAGCCATGGTGACAGAGCATGAACTCTGCTCACTTTTATGCGTTTAATCCTCGCATCAGAACTTGAAAGCAACAAACCATCTGATGGCGAGATGGGCCCAATCGACTTCGGCTCCGATTAGCCGCGCGTGTATCTAAAGAAGGTCGTGTTTTTTTGCGTACGAAGTCACGCCGAAGGGAGACCGGCGTACGTCTCGTCACGTCGTCGCCGACGACCCGAGCGTTGATCTGCTGTGCCAAGTGCCTCATTCATAACTTATGATACCAGCGGCGCTAATGGCCCGGCGCTTCAGCCAACCATAATGAAACGCGATGTGCAAAAGAAACGGGAGACGCGCGGCTGTCATTTGCGCGCCGCTTAACGGCTCGAAAGAGCAAATCAAACGTTGGGATCCCTTGACGGCGAGGCTAAGTGGATGCCCGGATTTAAAACATTAATCAATAAGCAACAATTAGCATCACAAGGCGCTCTTTGGGGCGAAGACTGGCATGTGGGGGATTCGCCTGACAAATTGGGACTAAAGTTGAGCGTCTTAAAATGATGTTTTGGAATCATACAAATCATACCATCACGTCAGATTGTGCATGCATAAAATGTGCCATTGCTCTCAACTGTCATATCAACACCAAAACTATATTTTAACCACTTGGGACTTGAAAATACGACTAAATTTGAGCACATAGATGAAAAGACTAAAGTCTAACAAGATGGAAAAGCAACAGAAAATCCACTTTCAGCTATTTATTGATGCATCAAAAACACAAATACTGTATATAAGGAAAACCTTCACAAAGAGCATCAATGCTGAACACTGAACCAACCATGTGGCAAACGTCAACCTCCTAAAAATCGTGATTAATACAAACGATTTACGGAGGCTACATTGGGTTTAAATGCATGTGAAAAAGATCAGCACAACAATTAAATCAAAGCTATTTCGCCGAGGTCCAAACACTATCACTCGTGTCGTGTATTTTATCCGTCGGACTAATGCTGACAAAATCCGAAAGAAGACAATTGTCATCACAATTTTATCAGGCCGCCAAGGAAGAAAACGTCAACCATCAGCAGTATTCGGAAATCCTGCCGAGTGAAAAGCTAATCATGTTCGCTCTCTTTGGGGGGGCCACAGAGCTACGCTTTCATGGCAGGTGGAGGTCGCAGCCGTAGCGGAAGCTGAGAAAATTAGGAAAAAAACGACGGCCAACGTCTGCCTGTCAATCAATCGCCGGCTCACACGGGAAGCTCACTGGCTCGGGCGGTGACGGAAGGCAGCTGATGGGATCCTGTGGGGGGGGGGGGGTGCGGCGCTTTGATGGCCATCATACGCTGCTCGCTTTTAAGATGATATGCGGTAAAATTCTGCCGCTATCTGTCCTGCTAATCTTTGCCATTACAACTCATTGATGAGCGACAATTGATTCCTCAACTTTTATGAGAATAAGTTCGAGCTCAGAGGGGACACGTCTGACTGGAACAATAATGAGTCTCAACACAAAAATTTTCTATGGGACAGGAAGTGAAACGGCATCATGGTCAAACCACACATCTGCATACTAATACAGTAAAGCTCAACCTCTGGCTAGCGGACGTCACGCTAAGTCAAACATAGCCAAAGGATATCTTTTTATTTTGTCTGTTTTGTGTCTGTTTGTTGATGTGATTGTTATTGTTCATTTTTTAAATATATATGACTAAAATAATGGACCCCCCCACTTTAAATGCCATTAAATCCAGACTTGTACCAAACGAACTATGACTATGTACCGTCACCGCTCTGATACAAATATGATAGAATTGTTCTTAAATTTGTCTCACTTTTTTAAATTGATGCATTGTTGTCCATGTTAAAAACTAAAAATATAGTTATTAAAAAAAACATCAAGAGGCCGGTTGTTGTGAGTGTGCCATTTAAGATTATTTGCTCGGTTCCTGTAAAAATGTTTAGCTCCTCTGAGTCATGATTGGGTTGGCAACTTTTTCCCCATCGGTACGTGGAACCAAAAATGTCAGGGTACTTTTGGAATGACCGCTAAATAAATACATTTTGGAATGACCAGTTCGCAAAGAAAATTTGACTTCTTCGTGGGTACTTGGTAAAGGTCTGCTGGTCCACCAAATTTAGAAGCAGCATCTTGTATAGCATGTCATTGTAATAGTGCACATATTTGAAAGGCTAGCTTGTTTCTATCTTTGATCATTTCAAAACTTTTCTGAATCTATATAATCACACATTGTCTCCTTTGTTTCGCAAAGCGCTCACAATGTCGATTAGCTAGCAAACGTCGACCACGCCCTCCGGTGAGGCGGCGTGGCGCTCCGTTTTGAAATCACAACAATATTATTCCGCTTAAGCGCTCACGGTTTGAGGCGTTTAAAAAGGAGATTTAAATGAAAGCCGACAAATTAATGAGCATGCTAATCACGGGATGCGTCCCCTTTTTGTCCTAAACTTAAATTTGCCGCACGGGACACCAGTGCGGCACACTGGCTTGCCTGAAAAAAATAAAAATAAAAAACAGATGCGATCTACTCCGCGGTTGCTCCGGGCAACAAAAATGTTAATTGGGCTTCTAATATGCTATTTTGCTGGCGACGTTCTGTAACTACCACTTAACATCAACGTGATTAACCAAGCGGGCGGACGTGTGCAGCCACTCAAAAATGCTTCGGCGCTCATCAGGGCGGCCAAAACACGTGACGCTTCAATAAGGTCACAACATACACTGAAAATTCAAGAATTGATGTAAAAACGAGCAAAAATAGTTCAAGAGCACTTTGGCCCACTATTATAAATCTAAACCTAATCTTCCATAAAAAATACATGCATTGACACCAAATGTAAAGTAACAATTATTGATGTCAATATAATGAAGAGGAAAAAAATCTTTTAAATGCTATTTTAGTGTCATTTCTACCAGAAACAATATATACTAATGTAATAATGGATTAAAATGGAATTTAAAAAAAATTACATATTTTAAACCAAATTAGTTTGACTCAAAACCATACTTTTATTTCCACATTTTAATCCTATTTTTGTCCGCTAAGGCTATGGATTCACACCAAATTGCAAAAGAACTAAATTTGACTAAATTTTATACATTCAAAAAAAAAAACCTGAAAAAAATGAACTGCATTTGTGGGAAAGGGGGAGGAAGTAAAAATATTGCAAAATCAAAAAAATATGTATTCATCTAAGGTGACACGCTGTGGCAGTCCCTAATGGGACAAGCCGAAAGGAGAAGAACAAGATAGTATCCAATATGTCATTATTTGTATCTATGGATAAATACTTTTATCACTGTATTAAGTGAAAGAAAACATTCATAAAATGTAAAAGGCACATTCTTACAGGTAAATAATACATTTTAATTTCCAGGAGGATTTCAGATAGCGTCTGGTGTGTCCACCCCCATAAATTAATATTTAATTGAACAACTTTTGTCGATGACTTCAGTGGCACTTTGGCAGCAAAATAGTTTTTGAAAAAGTGCGACGTTGTAATTGGTGGAATGGACGCAGACAGACATGCATTAGGGTTATTTTGACAGTAATGCACTAAAATGGCCTCCCAACAGCAAAACAAGGGTCAGCGCCGGCGCAGACAACCGACGTCGCTCATTGCCGTGCATTAGGACCTTAAAACGCTGCCACACTTCACATTAATCCATCTCATTGCATAAAATTTCCATTTGATTTGTATGCGGAATTTTAGATGACCGGCACAGCAGCGGAAAACTCTCATTATTTCATATTCAATCAATCACTCATCGGCGAGCGGCGCGGTGCGGTTTCATTCTGATTATGGAGATTGGCGTTAGCGATCGGGAGCGGCGCTGCGGTGTCCTCGCGCATGGCTGTTCTTGAACGCCACGCGCTTTCATGCCTATTGACAAGTCGCATGATAATGTACTAATGCATCATCTTCCAGTCAAACGCTCCGAGCGCCGTCAGTTCTTGGGTGTATACGTTGTGATGTACGTTTGCAAATGTCACCGGGCGTTACCGGCACAGGCGAGCTGAGAACGATTGGGCTGGGTGTTGGGGGGGGAATATTTGATTTGATTTTGATTGAAATGGACTTTTAAAACAACAAAACGTGGCCATTATTTTCAAGAACATACCAACCGATGAATGTTGACATTTGTGAATAAAAACCTTTCCAAAAGATGAAACGCCAAAAGAATTCATACAAATTTGGATCATATATCATAATCAACACTTTTGATACCTGCTGTCATGGTTTCTTTTTCCAAATACTACATCTAGTGTGAACCACTGTTTTGCAACATATTTGATGGGCAATCGGCAGGTGGGAAGTAATAATAAACAAATACTCTACTTGGTTGGACTGAATGGTGGTTTGGTTTAAAATGAATGGCAGGAAAAGGTTAAAGATGAAAAAGATGAACGACCACCCTCCATGTTGCAGTTCATCATTCACGACCCCGCAAGAACGCAGACTTTTCAGCAACGGGTTTCATAGCACGCAGGCAAGTGTAAATTCAGACTTGCACACTGACAGGGTAAGTACGACCTTGTGCCACAAGACTTCAGGCTGCAACAAGGTCTATTGAACCGCAATTAGAATTTGCAAAAAACTAACAAAAATTGCTGTGAAAAAAATAAAAAATCTGAACAAGATGGGGTTAAGTAAAAAAAATAAAGCGGGGGATGCAGTCAAAAAAAAAATGGCGTGACAGAAGCAGCTTGAAGCAAAGATGTTGCCTCTTATTAGGAGAAATGCACAAGTGAGAGTAAGAATACTTAAAAAATAAAAATGTTATAAGTTTGTTTTGTGTGGAACGGGTAGAACATTTTTTTTTATTTTTAAGTGAGGTCTACATTCATACAAAGTCTCTCTATAGCGAGGATTTTCACCTATCACAGGTCTGGAATGCACCCCGCACAATAAAAAGCATCTTTCCAAAAAATGTCGATGGCACGCAACATACGTTGACAATTTATGCGATGGCTAAGCTCGATGGGCATTAAGTCAGGTCACTTACATAATCAGACTAAATGAAGTCAGCACTGCCCTTTCGATGCTCCCCCACCCCATTTCTTTTTTACAATAGCAACTCGTATTAGTCTCTTTTCAAAGTCAAACAACTTAACTGGGAGGGTTGGCAGGGATTGAGCTTTAAGGAACTGCCACTCGGCGAGTGGTTGACAGCGCTGTCACTCAACATTGGGAGACGGACGGCCTCCAACGTTTTCAATTTCACTGTCAATTTCTCGGGTAATTACCGCTGCATTTGCGACGGCGGCTCGTTCCCTGCCGAGGGACCGCCACGTGCTGAAATGGGAGCGTGTTTCCCCCCCGCTTTCAGACGCCAATTCTCCCATCTCATAAGAGGAACCCGTCACTTTTGTCCGACCCCCGCGGCGTTGACTCGACGGAAAGCGACGGCCGGTGGGATGAATCTGCACCTCCGAGGCAGAAGGCAGACTGACTGGCGCAACTCATGTTTAAAACTACATAAAAAAAAACATTATCATGCCCTTGAACAAAAAGAAAAGACCTTGTGGAATGAGCGTAAAGTAGTCACCACGTAATGCTCATAACAGCCTTTACACATTCAAAACATGCGGGAAGACGTCACAAATTAATTCATCTAAACGACGACTTGGATGCTGGTGTTTAGGTTAGCAATTGAATTTAAATGAGCTCATGATAAGGTCTTGCATGGGAAGGAATTCGACAAGGACAAAATACAAACTTGGATAGTTTACTTGCCCTGGTAGGTGCTGCTGGTTTGGCTAGCAACTTTTTCAACATCAGTATATGAACGTTAGAGTGTCCGAACGATGTCATTTTTTGTTTTAGTTTGTGGACGTTATTAATTCAACTGAAGGGGACATTTTTTGATCAGTTTTATTGTGAATTTATTGGTATTTTAGTTGGTTGCTTTTGTTACTCTTGCCTTTATTTTCTGCATATTAGATATAATTCCATTTGTTTACCTAGTGTTATCTTTTTTTTAATTAAAATATGATGGGAAATGTTTTCTTATTGAGGAAGACATTCATTTTATGGCTTTAAAAAATGTTTTTACTTTATTTAAAAAAGTTTTCACTTGTCTTATTTTGTTGAACTTTCAAACTTTGCTGTCTTGAACTACAAAAAAATGTCATTATTAAATTTATATTTATTAATTTTATTTATATTTCATAGTTTGAATTATACAATGCATTTTTATCTTACAAAAAACACATTTTACATTTGTTACATTCATGCTTTTTTTGTTTGTGCATGTACCTATTAATTTTTTTTTTTTACACTATTTTTTATAGAATTATTATGCACATAGATAATGAAATTAAAAGAAATATAAAAAAAATTAAAACTTCCCTGCAGTGGTTGGTTGAATCATGTAGAAGAACATTTACATTTTCGGCTTGTCCAAACAGATTGCTGGGAGAGCAGATTTCCAAAAACATTATTGGTACTCATCAAAAGAAACTACTGTTTAATATATTAGATGGAAGGCTAATATTTAATGGAATGTGGCATATACTGATGAAAATGGATCATCAGGTGTCCCGTTACTTTCACCTATGCACACGACGGGCAAAATGTTTCCCCGAGATCTGAGAGATCAAAGTCCGTTTCCGTTGAGCGGCGGGTCACAGACGGTTAAGAGCCATCCGTCAAGGACTCTTAATTTTTCCCCACCAAAACAGAATCTGTGTAAATATGTCAAAAGGGGAATGAAATTAGCCTGCTCGCTTATTGACTGTGATACAATCTGAAAGGCAGCGCGCCGCATAATTACATACTTGTCAGAGTCGTAAAAATTAGCTGTATAATCGCACGCTGCGCTTTTTGTACAACTTCATTTAGGCCCCGACGTCTTACAGATGGAGGCTGCTCGTCGCAATTGAACACTCGACAGTCTCGTCCGACACCATCTTGTTCGCTGCGACTGACAGCACAAGCGTTTGATGCCATTGACGAGAATGGACCACAGTGTGAACGGGGACAGCGAAAAGTCGGCGATGTGGCCCAGCAGAGGAGTGCAAAGAGGGCAAAGTTCCCATTCTGGCTAAACTCGGAAGACGAGGCCGACGGGCACACGACGTGCAAGTTTTCACATCAGATGACGATGTGAAGGTGCTTAATTGTGTCCGAGGCGGACAAAGTCAGTGTCTATACCATTGCCATTACCATACCAATTGTCAATCACGATCATAAATGTTGCTAAATTTATATCTTGCTGACAGTGTGACAAAACTTGGTCAATTTGGTCAAGTTGAGGAATCGTATTTCACTAAAAATTTTATATTTGTGTATTTTTTTTAGTTCTGCAACATTTTTCTATTAATTTGTGAATCAGTATTTTTTTCCTCTAGTCATTATTTCATATTAGTTAATTTTAACTGTGGTGTAAGAATGTGAATATATAACAAAAATAATGTGATAAAATATGTATATATTATTTTTTCACTGCGTGGGAGATGGGTTTATGTTGCACTTTAAAACCACAATCGACGCATTAATAACGTGAAAGTCGTGTTTGTCACAGACGAATTTCCTGCAGAAGAATTTCCATCGCGAGCGGATTTTGTTGCAAAAATAAAGTGAGCGCGACTTCCTTGAGGTGGGATACAACATCAGTCGGCGTCTGGGCCAGGTGGGCGCCGATTGTCGTCTTATTAAGGGCGACACAAGCGCTGGAAATAAGATGTCTGGCCAGGTGCGGCTTTTCACTTCTCGTCTGCCGCCGCCCAAGCAAGCAGCAGCTTCTTCCGGCATGTCGCTCGCAGTTTTAGCCCCATCATTTATTTAAATTTTCATTACTATTTGTTGCTATTGTGCCATCTTTTTTTTTTTTTTCCATTATCGTCTCAATTATCGTCTTGGTCACACGTCCCGATTTCCACTCATATCACATTTACATCAAGTCGATAATGCATCCCCCGGCGCTGAATTATTTAGCGAACAACTTGAAGTAGAAGAGGGGGTGATTCATATTTAAAACAGACACCTACTCTTAATGGCAGCTTCTGCTTAATCCTCGCAGAGCGTTGACTCGCCGCTCGTCTCCCGATTCTGGAACCACTGTAGCGGGGGGAAACAAAAATTCAGATTTTTATTTATGTGTCACCAGTGAATTGATTGGCTTTATCGTTATTTACAGTGTGCATCGCTCACTCAGGACAAACGTCTCACATTCCTAATTTGACAATAAAAAAAAAATTTAAAAAAAGAGTTTGGCGGCACAGTGGGGCAGCTGGTAAAGTGTTGGCCTCACTGTTCTGAGGTCCTGGGTTCAACCCTGGACCCGCCTGTGTGGAGTTTGCATGTTCTCCCCGTGCCTGCGTGGGTTTTCTCAGGACACTCCGGTTTCCTCCCACGTCCCCAAATCATGCAACATTAATTGGACACTAAATTGCCGCTAGATATGATTGTGAGTGTGAGTGTGACTGTCTTGATTGACCTTGCGATTGGCTGGCAACCAGTTCAGAGTGAACCCTGCCTCCTGCCCGTTGACAGCTGGGATAGGCTCTAGCACTCCCCGCGCCCCTCATGAGGATAAGCGGCAAAGAAAACGGATGGATGTACATGGGCTACCCACACAGTTAAGCTCATCTGAACTGTGTTGCTGACTAAAATAGCAGAACACATCATAACACAAAGTAAATACAGTCTGTCATCAAGTCTCTCTCTGGTCCATTTTTATATTCGGGGAAGCTAATAAACAATGATTCTTTTTTTTTAATTCACTTTATTTTTCCCATCTTATGGAAATGTTTTTATTTTTCAGTTTTTAGTGTCTATATTGAATTTTTTAATTCATTTCATTCCGGATATTTAATTTTTTATGGTCAGTTGATATTTTTTGCGTAGTCATTTTTATTGTTTTTAATTCAATATCTTATATCTTATTTTTGTGTAGCTGTTTAATAGAGTTGAATGCTTTGTACATTTTAATTCAATTTTATTTTAGTTTATGGGTATTTGTGAATAGAATATTTTTGGTTTTATTTTATTTTGCTATCCCTTTATTTCATGTTTACATTTTGATTTTGAATGTGAAATATGAATATAAAAAATGCTGTTCAACTATATTTTTAGTTGACTTAAGTCACCTCAAAGCAACTTCAAAGACGCTGCCACCTGTGCGACAATGAGCTAACTTACTCTGCACGAAGCGAAAACACAAGAAGATACACTTTTGTATACTAAACAAATGATCATAATATTATAGGCACTTTTGTTTTATTAAACAAGTACCAACAGACTTTAGCTTCATTTCTTCAAACAGTACAAACCTTTGCAAGGATCCCTCACCCTGCAGGAGTACCCCTTGGAGAATCAGCGCGCTTGTTTAATGAAGGAATCTCATTACGCCGGACACGAAGGATGCGGCCGAGAATTGAGATAAGATGTTAATGCCGGTGAAAAAAAACAAAAAAAAAAAACCGTGGCGTCGATGGCTAGTCGCATTCCTAATGAAGACGCTAATGGCGATTCCACTCTTGAGAAAAGTCGCCTCCCTGGGTTGTTGAAGTCGTAAAAAGGAGTTTTCTTCAAAACACACCATTTGTTTTCAATGGCTCCCCGGGGTGCCGCGACGCATAAAAACTTAAAAGTTTCCACGACAAACAAAAACCCCTCGTGTGTTACACGCTGTTTAAATTCCTCAAATGATGATTCATTCGGAAATCCATTAATGATTTGAAATTGGACGATTTGAACTGGATTAAAGGGACAAAACAAAGATGAACTTGACTTGTGTTCATACCCCAACCCTTACCAACGCACCACATACAGCACGTGAATACAGTACTAAAAACTCTTTGGAAAGATGTAAACTGGGCTTTTTCTTCTTTTGTTACATCTTTTTAATGAACAGATTCATCGTCAAGGTTCCGGGTGTTGCAGAGAGTGGCACGAGGATCTCGTCGGCATTTAATATTATACATATTCGCTATTTTGGGAGGAAGGTTCCAAATTTTGTGGTGAATCAAGCTAGTTTTGAGACTTCGCATTGGAATTATGCAAAATGTTCGCTCGTATTGTCGATAGTTTTCAGGTGGTCGAACATAAAAGTTGTTCATCCTTCTTACGACTCCACATTCGCTGTCAAATGTGACGATGAGCTTTATTAGAGTACAAATTATTTGTCTTGCAATGTTTGCAGCGACGTGGTTATTTATTTCCCGCTGCACTCCGGCACCTTTGATCACTGACCGCACAGCCCGCAAGACACTGATCGGCGTTCCCACCGGGACGGCGGCTTCCATTAGACCGAACACAAACCGCTAAAGTGCGGACCAAAACGGCGGTCTATCTGCCGAAACGACAGCGCGAGTGCGACGTGTCAAACAAAACGAGCTCGGCAAGTTCTATCAGGGCATACGGCGGCACATGCGAAAATAAAGCGAGGAGACGTCGGCTGTTTTTGATGTGAATGTCAGGATGCGTCGAGACAGCTATGGGGAATAACACCGCTAATAAACACTCTTCCCTTCTGGAAAAAAAAATAATCATAAAAAATTATGACACAAGCATCTACAGTATGTTTAATTTATTCCACCGTATGACAAAAAAAAAAAAAAAACATGCGTCAAAGTCAGCGGTGGACTAATTAGGCGAGGACGCACTGACAACGATTTTATGTGTCGCTACTTCAACATGCAACGCCGGGAAGTGATGAGCGGCTAGTGGGTCTTAAAGGCATTTGTCAAAAACGGGAAACGCTCGGAAGTGACTTATTGTCGCGTTTCAAAGGCCTCTTCCATTTGTTTGCCCTTTACGACTGTGACGGAAAGCTGAAACAAACTATTTTTATAAAGCTCCCGCCTCTGTTTCAGATGACCGTTTTCCCCTGGATCCATTCGCTCCTTCCTGTCTAATTACCACAGAGGTCTTTTTTCCACCCCCGAAGGAGACCACATGCAACTCTAATTGCCTCCCTCATTAGTTATGTTTTCACACCGCCGCATAGGGGGGCAATAAATTTTATCACTTAATTTTGTCAGCCGTACTTCCACGGGATGCGTATTGATGCGTCCGCTGCTGCCAGGTCCCGCGCCTCCGAGCAAAATTAATTGACAAAGCGGTAAAAATTTATCAGCACATCACCAGATTAGGCGACAAATTGACGCAATGAGGGGAATCAATTGCGTGTCTGTCAACGGAGTCGGGGCGAGGCGGGGGGCGACGACGGCGGGGATGAGCAGCCAGAGTGACTTGCGAGGCAGGTGTGTTGATTTATGTTTTTATTTGGACGGCGGACATATATCAACGGGAGTTACAAGTGCGCCGCTGGCTGCCACCCCTCGATTGCCTCGCGAGCTCGGTAAGTTTGGGACCGAAAGTCGGCCAGAGCGGGGACAACCGTTGCTGGGAATCCATGAAAACAAAGAAGAAAAGAAGAACTACATGGAAATGCATGAGTTGAGGCTAACACAGTAGTACCTTCGCTGCTTCCCCCAACTTTTTCGAGTTGCAAGCGGTTACCTCGTGTTCCTTTGCTTTCGGCTTTTCCTGTTAGGGGTCGCAACAGCATGTCATCTTTTTCCATCTTAGCCTATCTCTTACATCTTCTTCTCTAACACCAATGTCCTCATGTGTTCTCTCACAACATCCAACCACCTTCTCTTTGGTCTTCCTCTCGCTCTTCTGCTTGGCAGCTCCATCCTCAGCACCCTTCCTACCAATAGACTCACTCTTTGGCCTCTGGACATGTCCATACCATCTAAGTCTGCTCTCTCTAACCTTGTCTCCAACTTTAGCTGTCCCTCTAACGAGCTCATTTCCAATCCTATCCAACCTGTTCACTCCTAGCGAGAACCTCAACATCTTCATTTCTGCCACCTCGAGTTCCGCTTCCTGTCGTCTCTTCAGTGCCACCATCTCTAATCTGTACAGCCTGGCTGGCCTCACCGATGTTTTATAAACTTTGCCCTTCATTCTAGCGTAGACTCTTCTGCCGGATAACACCGGACACCTTCCGCCTACTGTTCCAACATGCTTGGACCAGTTTCTTCACTTCCTTATCATCACATTCACCATTGCTGTGGAACTTTAGATGAATGCTCATATTTGTTTGGCGCAGTTTTTACGCCGGATGTCCTTCCTGACGCAACTAACATTTATCTGGGCTCGGGTCAGGTGTGATGGTCTGAGCGCTCCCAGTGCTGAAAGGTCTTCTTCGGGTTATTGCGCATGGGTGTAGAATTTTTTTGATTTTTTCTACTTCCGTTCCAGTCTGAAACATCCCCATCCATATTTTCATTTTTGTGTGCATTCTCGCTATGGACATCTCACAAAGCCGAACACAGTCAATGAAAGAATACAGAAACTAAAGCGAACGTATTGTTTGTTATTTATCAACTGGAAAACGCGTTCCTGCATTGAACAAGAATTAACAGAGGATTGTTCGGGCTCAGTCATTAAGGCACATTTGGGATCGTGAAAGTAAGTGTCATATCACCCGAACCCATACCCGGACAATCTTCTGTTGATTCTTGCTCAATGCTGGAACGTGCTTTCCAGTTGATAAATAAACAATACGTTTGCATTTGTTTCTGTATTCTTTCATTCACTGTATTCGGCTTTGTGAGACGTCCGTAGTAAAATGCACGTGGAGCGAAAATGAACGCGCGGAAGAAGCATGGATAGGGAAGTTTCAGACTGGCACGGAAGTAGAAAAATTCAAAAAAATTCTACGTGCATGCGCATTAATCCCAAGGGACTTTTCAGCACGGGGAGCCCTCAGACCGTCACACCGGCCTACAGATTCCATTGGCTTGTGCCCCCGTAGGGCTGCATTGCAAGCAGTCACCTGGTGATAGCTGAAAAATTACACCAGTTAGGCTCCCGTTTCAAGTGAAGTGCAAAAAAAAAAAAAAAAAAAAAAGAGCTACATTCGCTGAAACTTCTTGGGAGGAGCTACAGTAGGCCCCACCCCGGACGCTAACAAGCAGACAAATGCTCAGTCCACACAATAGCAATCTGGCCTGTTTTTGTGGAAATTTTATAAGATTGTCCTCAGGTCTGTGTGGAGTGAATTTGTCCCGCTTTTATTGATTTGTTATTGTTTTACTCAATCCAGACATTGAGACGCGAAGCTCGTTCCCACTCCCTTGAATGTACAGAGCAACGATACGTACACCGTGACACTACAAGTACCACGATTGGATCCCCAGCTACCTCTAAAATCAGAGCTCCTTCGGCTGAGGTGAACCATTTTAATAGGAACTCGTCTTCCGTGAGACCCTGTCAACACGCGGCGGCTTCACACTTTAAGGTCGCGACCTGCCATCCGAGAAAGCAAGACCACCTGGAACATGCGAGACCTGCGACGGCCCAACCCCACCCAAGTGTCCGCATTTCATACATTTGGCTTACATAGTGCGGCGTTGACAGTTGGTCTTTCAAAAAGCATTGGCTTGACCTCAACATGCTTTGTGAACAAATTGAGAGCAAAATGGCCAGATAGCGTCAGCCCTCGGTGGCTTCCTCGGGGGGTTGGGTGCACATTTTATAGGAGTAGAGGCGGGGGGTAAAGTCCAAAGGCTCGTCTGGAGGGGCAAGCGGGAGAATTGCTCGGGCGCCGCCACTGTCACGTCTGTATAAACAGCCATTGATTTTTCTGTCCAGTCCTGCCACCTCGGCCATTTATCCTCGGCGTCGCGGCCGGGGAAAAATTCTGTTACAGTCCGCCCGGGCCCTGGAGGCCTGTGCGCGAGAATAGATTTCACCTGTAAACAGGGAGAGGAGAGCCGTGGCCACTTAACAAGGGCAGGCGGTGTCACCGTGGGGCGGGACGCGCGAGGTCATACTCGACGGGTAATGACACAAGCTGCTGCGGGGGGAGGGTGACGAAGCAAATCCAGAATTCACCGGCAATTTGCCAGCTAACATTAAGAGAGGTTTTTCGGTCCGGGCTGGGATTGTGTTCAAGTAAAGCACCATCACGCCCGTCTATTTACGAGGCGTGGGGGCCACGGTAACTTTGGACCTACTTGAAATTTAGAAGTTCAAACTCGAGACTTGCATTACTGCGTAAAAGAGTATTCAAAGACAGAAAAACAACTTTTTGGAGGATAACGTGTAATTGAGAGGAACCGTGGGCCGCTTTGACGCCACGGCACGGGCTAAGCGTCACAAAAAAAGTGAGTTCTTGTGTTAAGTTCCTACAGAGAGTGACAGTAATGATAGCGTGTGAAGGTTAACTCGCGGAAGAACCGGAGCGCTGCCGCAGCTTAACTGCAAGAGAAGGTTTGAAAAGTACTTATTAGTCAAAGTGAGGGAAACAGTGGTGGTATAATGAAATCACTTGATATTACTTACGAAGCAAATCTACAAGCTTGACAGGATTTTTATTTTTTATTTTTTTTTGCTGATGCTACACCTGCCCATAAGGCTTACACACCAACAAATGGAAAAAGAAAAAACTGGTTGGGGAATGCAAAAGAGCTATGATGAGCAAACACTTGTTTTCGCCTCTTGTTGCCTCCAGGTACCCATACACTTTTTTTTTTTTTGGGGGGGGCATGCAATTTTAATGAACGTTAGCATGAGGGCTTCCCGGCGCCGCTCGTCAGCCCGCAGTTTTTCTTTGCGCAAAACATCGCCTCCGCTGTGATCAATATGTTTGTGCCTCGGAATGCTATGATGAGCGTTTAATGGTTTTGTTTTTTATAAACGACATCACGACATTCCTTCAGATGTTCCGCCAGGTTCCCTTTGTTTGGGTTCATTTGCATATAACGTCCAGCAACTTGAAAATCCTCGTTCCCGTCTGAGGAAGTTTGTTCAGAAGACAAGAAAATTGCCGAGCGTAAACACCAAGCTTGCTGTAAGCCAAATTCATAAACAGGGAACGGGAACCAAGTCCAACTACGAATAGCGAAAAACTGAGGAACTGATGACCCCTCCAAGATAGATTTGCCGATATTGAAGTTGAAACTATTTTTTCCCACTATATGCAATTTTATGTTATGAAACCTATTTTCAATAAAAAGATGAATAAATACATGTACCCTAACTCCCGGCCTACAAAGCGCACCTGAATATAAGCCTCACCCAGTACATTTGTAAAGGAAATACTATTTGGTACATACATACGCTGCAGCTGTGCAAAAGCTGCAATTTCCCACATTGAAGCCCACATACAAACACGAGACATTTACAAAGAAAGACGGTACAACGCTAGCGCCGCTGCGCTAACAGGGCTGGACCGGTAAAAGTCAATTCCTCGGCACATATATTCCACTGGTCTCACTCTTACCTTTTCCGCTCAAGTGCGCCCTTGCGGCAGTTAGGGAAAAAAAAGTACAAATTAGTTGCATCACTGCATAAACCGCAGGGTTGAAAGCGTGTGGAAAAAACAGGCCGGAAATTACGGTAATAATAATTCAATTTCTAATTCAACTTCATTGTATTTTTTTTTTAAATATACTTCTGTTATTGAATTTACATTTTGAAAAAAAAAAGCATGATTTTCTTCAACAGGCAACTTTCTAACAAAGCACCGAGCCTAATCTATTATTCGTCGATAATTCTATCATTGATGAAGACCATCTTCCAGCAACTGAGCTGGCGCAATACTTGACTGGAACCAGCAGAGGCACTAGTGTTCAATCTTAATTAGAGGATAAAAGAAGAAAACAACAAATTTTAAATTACAATTTTCCCGACTCTAACCATAAAATGATTAAAAAAAAAGATAGTCAGTTTGTCAACCAGCCATCCTTGAAAAAGGTTCCTGCGCCTTTAAACACGCCGACGCCCAATCAGTCTCTGATTTATTGCCTCCATGTCCAATCTCAAGTTCACATGCTGGACTAAATTGTCCGACGTGACTCTAATGAGCGTCGCTACGCGGCTAAACAGGATGAAAGCAACAGGATAAGAAAGCAAGGAGAGGCCGGAGCAATAAATATCCCGAGGCCGCGAGGCTCGCATTGCTAATTGCCTTCCCGGAGAAAAAGAAGCCTCGGCTGCAGTAAATAATGAAATTTTAATTTCTGTCCTCGCCGTCGCGTTTTGCCTCATACGAGAGTTTCAAAGAAACGTGGCGAGGCGGAGGGTGACGGCGGGGGTGCGCTGGAACTAATGACAGATTGAGATAAACTGAATATTTATCTAGCATCTATGAGTAATGCTACAAAATCATCTTAATTGGGCGTACGAGAAAAAGCAAATCAAGTATTTCAACTTCTAAAAACAAAACTCATGGATATACTTCTTCTAATCTGGAAACACAAACATTGGCCAATCAATTGCTCAAATGGAAGTATTCTTTGATGTTAAGAATAGTATGAAGAGTTCAGACACAGAAGCAGATATATCCATTTTTTTGTTGTTTCTGTTTCAGATGCAAAAGCGGATATATTCATTTTTTGTTTCTGGAAGAATCTCCAGAAACAACAAAAAATGGATATATCTACTTTGGCGTCTGAACTCTTCAAATCAGTTTTCAATGTGTCCACAGATCACTATTTTCAAACATGTGTGTCAAACTTTCAAACCCCATAGAGTGAATTTCTTTTATTTGACAAAAAAAAAAAAAAAAATTGGAAAAAAGTTAATTTTGCAGAAGCCCAAACACGATAAACAAATATAGGTAGAGACGGTTGCTAAATACTTAGCTTTATCTCCCTGTAAAAAAACTTATTGGGACTATTTTGGGATTTTTAAAGGAATATTTCAATACCTTAATAAATATAATGTATCTTAAAAAAAAAATTGTGAAAATTTTGGTTTAATTAAAAAATAATTTATTCAAATACAAGTATGTATTATGGATTTCCCATTGACTATAGGTGTATGTAATCTCTAATAAGATTTGAAACTATTTAAAAATATATATTTTCGAATGAACAAAGCATATCATATTTTAATAACTGAATTAGAAATTAAAAATTAATATTTTACAAAAACAAAATATGTAATTGGATTAAAAAATGCAAGATCAAAAGTTACACTGCATTTAAATATGTATATTTAATTGCAAAAATAAATTATGTATTTTAGGATTTCACGGAAAAATAGACAATATCAATGTAACAAGCGCTAATTTTTGTCTCTCGCCTCTTGGATTCGTTCCTCGATTTTCAACCCAACGAGATATCAGCCAAGTGGTCTTGTTTCCGGGGTTCAGTATTTAGAGCCCAAATCTGCTGATCCACTGTTCATACCAAAAATAACAACTGGGATTTATATGGTGCCTTTCAGGTGATGCAAGGACACAATGTTGTCTCAGAATTTTTACAACAACAACAAAAAAATCTATAGAAAAGAAGGACCGCCGTGGACCATCAATAACTTCCCACTCGAAACAAATACACCGAGGAGCAAGTGAGGACAATGTCTGAGTGTTCCGTACAGTGTTGGCAAAATGTGAAAGAAAGCCCCATTCATCTAAATCCGGCGGCACACAAAATCAAATAAATCAACAACGGGCGAATATAAAAATATTTGTGTTGTGGACAGATAATTAATGAGCACAGCTGCGCTAATTAAAAGCCATCTGAGTTTCATTAATCTTCCTTGTTGGGAGTTTCAAAAAAAATAAAAACAAAAAGAGTGGACAGCCACGCCTTTCTCCACGCAAATCCTCGTCCTTGGACTCATTTTTCAGGTGATCCGGAAGAACGGGCGGCATTAATAACAGCGCGCAAAGACGAGACAAAAATGATGATTTCTTTTCCCACTGTTGCTTGTGTGCCCAGCTGTCCTGCTTTGTTCAGCTGAGTGTTGAAGTGAACACACAGCAGAACAACAACATGTTTTTCCTAGTTGGGCTCAGTTTGAACATCACTATTGATACTTCGCAAACTTTGAAGGACTTGTTTGCAGAATAGTCACAAAAATATTGCACTAAGATAAAAAATAAAAAAGGGTAGGGGCGGCAGTTTTCAAAATGTAATTTAAAAAAAAAAAAAACATGTTATCAATTGTTGCTCGTGTCTTTCAAATGTTTGGTGCTAGGAATCCAGTTGCAAAGCGACACAACGTGGTCTTTTCGTTAAAAAGTGATCGTCAATATCCCGATTCGTTGCTTGTACGCCAGCTTCATCTCTCATAATTTTAAGCGATTGATTTAATCGGCGGCACGGTGAGTCAGCTGGAAAGCGTTGGCCACACAGTTCTGAGGTCCCGGGTTCGATCCCGGCCCCGGCTGTGTGGAGTTTGCATGTTCTCCCCGTGCACTCCTGTTTCCTCCCACATTCCAAAACCATGCAGCATAAATTGGGCACTCTGAATTGCCCCAAGGTGTGATTGTGAGTGCGGCTGTTTGTCTCTATGTGCACCGGCAACCAGTTCAGGGTGTACCCCGCTTCCTGCCCGTTGACAGCTGAAATAGGCTCCAGCACTCCTGCGACCGTCGTGAGGATAAGCGGCTAAGAAAATGGATGGATGATTTAATCACTATTTCCGAATTTGGGGTTGTCGACTTTCAGTGCAGTACCACGATGAGCCACAGCAGGCGAGGCGGCACTGACGTCTGCTGGAAGAGATCTTGCCAAACAAACAAGCAAGAAGAGGCACAGAAGCTCCCCAACTAATCGTCACTCCCGCAAAGTACAGAGAATGCAGTACTGCGAGTACTATTAATTACAGTTTGTGACGCCATGTTTGATAAAGTGACATGACATGCTAATTTAACGTTGGCCCCGTCATGACGTTTAACATTATATGTCGACAGAGTTCGTTACATGGTTTGAATGTATAACTGACCCTTCTGTAGGTGTCAGTTTTACAGTAAACTTCAATTGCTAAATAGCTTGAAGCAAGCCAGCTTTGAGTCTTTTTATTTCCTCAAAGTGGTGTTACATGCTAGTCGGCCATTGAGAACAGGCGTGGGAAAATAAAAAAAGTGTCAAAAAGTTTGAACGGGCTTAGCGCATACGACAGGGGTAAAGCCATCTCCAGGCTAGACACTGTACATAACTGTAAGGCTACGAATGTCACAGTAAATGTGCCACTGGCCTAGAAACAGGAGTTCAGGACACTCAGATATTCACCAATTTGATTAAATATACCCCCCCCCCAAATGAATTAATGTTGACTTGAATATTGCGTCATCATGTCGTGGGGAAACAGACAAAAGGGAGGGCTGCCACAATGAGCAGTGAGTCCAAAATACCGCAATGACCTGGAAATAGGAGTTCAGAACATTCAATGAATCCAGCTGTAGTTTATTCCTTTTTAGGAAATTTTAACGGCATTTAAATTTGCTGATTTAAAAAGAAACCCATGGCCATTGCGTGGTAAAGCCATGCTTGCCGTTTGTACATTCTAAATTATTCAGACCACCTCCACTCCCCCCATTTGGCACAGTACATAAAAATTGCGGCTGGTAATCACAGGGGCAACGGCCATTAAAGCCTTAATGTGGCTAATGTTTGCCTAATCAAAGTTTTATGGACGGCAATAAACTCGGAAACAACATGTCTTAATTAGCCTTTAATTTGAGATGTGATATTGGTGTAATCTCTCATTTGGAAGAGCCAAACAATAAGGCGACTGCCCTTGGGGATGGTTATTGTCTTGCATATTTTAAAAAAAAAAAAAAAAATTATAAGCATTTGTTGCAAAGGAAAAAAATGCTTGCAGCCCAATTAGTATCGGTAATTGTTGTTATAAAAACATTTATCGCGCGTACACTTTTTTTGTCTTCCAACATATTTTAATTTCTGATAAGGTGTTAATTGTGCTAACGTTGTGACATTCAGAATCAGGATATGGGCGAGAGGCACTGACGGGCTGTTTTGTTGGGAATTTATTAAGAGCGAGCCGCTCAAGTGTTTCATTGATCGTAATAATGATTCATTAGACGTGCAAATGGAAACGGGTACACGATAAATCCCAAGACAAGAAAATGCCAGCACGATACAAAAAAAGGTGGATGCTACACCGGTTTATTCCCCCCATACAGTATTTAACGCCTCCCGTCTTCCCAGCACCACCCAGGCGCGAGGCGGACATTTTGAGCGACGCTATTAGCCGCAAAGGATTATTATTCTAATGTGAAAATGGAACTAATGGTGTGCCAGATGCTTTTTGCACAATTATCTGGCAAAACAAGTCTCGAGTCAAGTCGCGTGTTATTATTTGGTCATTTTTCAGAGACCCTTCAAAATTGCCCAATTATCATCTATTAAGGCAAGGCCAACCCTGTCAATCAAGCGCGGCCGCGTCGGGGCCCCCGCCTTCAAACGTGTAATGGCTCTCAGAAGTTTTCATCCCGGTGAGGCGACGACGTGGCTAATAAAGTTTGTTTTTCTCCAGACTTCAGAATATCGATGACACGAGCAACGCAGTCGACTCGTTTAACGTCGCTCGGAAAGGGCGGGAGGAATGATGTACGCTGAAGAAATGGGAACAGACCTCCACCAAGGCCGCGTGACTCATTGAATTAAAGACAATCTTTGACGTTGCGGCTAAGGTTGTTGCACTCCGGTCCCATAGGTGTCAGTAATGCCCATTACACACCAAATAGCAGACTTTTTCTTCTGCTGGATCATCTTAGTCACCATCCCACTTGGCCACGATGCCAGTGGACTACAGACCAATTCTGAATGTTTGTTGACACGAGGTACCAGGATACCTTGGACTGCCGGGATTGCTTTGCCTTGTTCAAATGGCGTGTAAGGGTCCGTTTTGCAGCGGTGCCATCGGAGACCGCTTTGCTTTTTTCCACCTGAAAGTGTGGGGCCGTGGTGAATAATGATGTGAACGTGAAAATAAATTCCTTGATTCAAGCTTTACCAATTATGTAACAGTTCTACGGGTTCTCCCTGTGCACGACAATGTTAAGTAGAAATAGGAGGTTCTGTGCAATGACTGAGTCGTGAACGCAAGAACAAGATCCCCGATACAAGCGGCCGAAATGAGTTTCCTCCGAAAGGTGTCCGCGCTCTCCCTTCGAGATAGGGTGATAAGCCCGGTCATCCGGGAGGGGCTCGGTGTCGAGCCGCTACTCCTCCACATAGAGAGGAGCCAGATGAGGTGGCTGGGGCATCTGATTCGGATGCCTCCCGGACGCCTCCCTGGTGAGTTGTTCCGGGCACGTCTCACCAGAAAGAGACCACGAGGATGACCCAGGACACGCTGGAGAGACTATGTCTCTTGGCTGGCTTGGGAACGCCTCAGGATCGCTCTGGAAGAGCTGGAAAAAGTGGTTGGGGAAAGGGAAGTCTACTTCCCCTGCGACCCGACCCGGAAATGCGGTAGATAATGGATGGAGGGATGTGCAGTGACCATGCCGGCTCATATCCAGTCTTGTGAAAATGCCAATGCAAATATAAACATCCCGATTTTTGGAAATATCGATCTCCAACACCTCTTCCCTCCATTCCCTTCTTTGTTTTTGCGCCGTTCCCTCCCCTCCCACCCTCTGTATAACTAGCTGGCTTGAGCGCAACCATATGCCTGCAATCATTTTCCTCCCAGGCCCCCCCACCTGCCGCCCTCGTCCTTCCTCACAGATTTCCTCCCCTTCCCCTCCGATGTACTCAGTCATGTCTCCCTACGTCGGACAGAAGTCGCGACTGGTGCAGTTATCAATCACGAAAGGCAAAACCTTGCCGGGGACAACTCAACCCAGGGGCGGTTGTCGCCGCCTCGTGCTTTAATCCGTCTCTTTCCTTTAACAAATTTGTTCCAGTTAATAAGCACTCCCAAACGACCCCATCCCCCACCCCCTCTCCTAATTAAGCACAGGCAGCATGTAGGGAAATATGATACTTAATTAATGATGAGATAAACTCTCTCCCAAGGCCCTGTCAGAAAAGCGTGACACCATGTTTGCCAGTTTGAAATCACATTAACGCGCCAAAGACACAGGAGAAAAATTCAAGTGTATTTTTTTTTTTCTGCCGTTCCAATTTTTCATCTGGCAGTGGGTAGCATAATAAATCTGGATTTACACTTGAGAAACAAGTCGCTTAACAGTGACACATTGTGTATTGTAAAACAAGACATATTTCACAAGAGACAGTGGCAGCTTACACAGAATTAATTAGGTCTTTAGCAACATACTGCTCCTAATTGTTGCACAGCGAGTTGGATTCTTCTTTTTAGAAAGCCGAGCGCACGAATTTGTCATGCCGGTGATGAGCATCTGTCAAAGGTCAAAAAGACTGGTAGCGAGAGACGGAGTCTTGGCTTTGATGTGCTTGCTGATTAAGGACTTTCAGCAGGACATGTTTGGTAGGCAATCACATTCAGCCCGTTTTATGCCCCGTTGGTAACGAGCTACCTGGATAAATATGCTCTTAGCAAGGCAAAGTACTAAGCATTTCTTTCATTTATTCAGGACCTAAATCATTTAGCGATTTATAGACCAGTAGCAGAACTTTAAAATCTATTCTAAAGCTGACTGGAAGCCAGTGCAAGGACTTTAGGATTGGCGTTGCATGACCGCTTTGTTTTGGCCAGAACGTGATCTGCAGCATTCTGAATGAGCTCGAGCTGTTTAATACCCTTTTTGGGGAGACCAGTGAGAAGACCATTACAGTCAAGTCTACTTGAGATAAAAGGATGGATGAGCTTTTCCTGGTCTGCTTGACACATACAAGACTTCACTCTAGATATATTTTTCAGGTGGTAGAAGACAGTTTTTGTGATTGATTTGATATGATTCTTGAAAGTCAGGTCGGAATCAATGAGAACAAGTTTTTGGACTTGGTCTTTGGTTTTTAAAAATAAAGAGTCTGGGTGTCTAAAGCAATATACGTATCGTTGGTCAGACTATGCTATCCAGTTAATGTTGATGCATTATCTGGCAAAAGACTCTTAAGATAATATACGGATCTGTGCTAGGTGGTCACATTAGACCTATGCTGTCTTTTGTTGTTCTACGATGAAGTCACTAGTTTTAACGAGCCATTAAGCCGGTTGACGCAACGATCCACGCGGCTGAAATAGCTGGGACTAGCATAATGATAACCTGGATGGAACGGGATTCACAGTCACATTTCATGATATTGTGCACCAGTTGAGTGTCCAAACCAGAAGTTCAGATGGACATTTTAGGACGAAACCTACTATAAAGTGGACAATTCTTCAAACTCGTAAAGTATATAGAAGTTGCACACAATCCACCTTGAAACACTGCCTGAGTCCCGCAGTGCAAATCTGTCAGCCATCACCTCGACGATGCGTCACTTTGGCTGACATCACAATTATCATAAAAAACAGCCAAGTCTCAGTAAACTATTTTTACCGAGCGAGGTGTCCGTACGACTTGACGATGACAACTACATTTTCGCTCATTCTCCTCAAATTAAATCTACGCTGACGACTTTGACACGTGCGGAGTGAGTGTTTACATCCCTGCGGACCGAGCGGAAAATAAATAAATCCAAACGATCACATCGGCAAACAACTAAGAGCAAATTTGACATATTTACCATAAGAGCTGTGGTGAACTTTGGTCCAAATGAAACACATCCATAAAATAAAGTGTTTGTTGTGTGCTGTCGTTTGAAGCCGGATTTTTTTTTTTTTTTTTTTTGCTCTTTAATGATTTCTCTCTTCTGATGATGATGGAAGCCGTGCTGACACCTTCTTTTGCTTCATCAAGTTCCGCTGCACAATTACATGAATTTACTTTCAATAAATTACCATCTTTGCATACATCAGTCAAATCACCCAGCTGAGGCCTTCGCAAACAATATGCATTATTAATTTCATTGTCAGTGTTTATTTGGTGAACTTATAAGCGACTTGGACAGCCCCATTGCCTTGATGATGCATTAAAAAGCATCAGGGTCGGCTTTTATCGGGGGATGACATACTCCCGCGCATCACTCCGCACCCTGCTGAGGCCACGGGGGTGGGTGAAAAACAAGCGTGCAAACCCCAGTGAAAGACCAATCAAAAAATCCAAAAGATCCATCACGAGCCGTCCGAGTCGAAACAAGGGAATCGGGAAGATCATGCACATCACCGCGATTCCCGGCGAGTGGCTGCTCATGCTGATTGAGTGCGGTTCCCGTAGATGACTTTTGCCTGTCGACAGCCCTTAATTGAATGAGCATAAGCTACTCGACGGAGGGAGGGGGGAGAGAGAGAGAGAGAGAGAGAGGAGAGAGAGAGAGAGAGAGAAGAGAGAGAGAGAGAGAGAGAGAGAAGAGAGAGAGAGAGAGAGAGAGAGAGAGAGAGAAATGAAACTACTCTGTACAGAATTGGTTGCTGCGTTTTTGTCTCAGAAAAACATCTCAGGAGTCCAGCTGTATTTTGGTCAAAAAGTGATGCACTGTGACGAATAGACTCACTAATAGTTGCTTTAAAAACACATTAGCATAAAACTCTGACGATAAGTCACACTTTTCTTTCCTCCACCCCTGCAACTTCAAAGATCCCAGGAGCCTCACATTTCTGTCCATTTTTGAGATCCATGCTGAAGCATTGACTGTCCACATTTTTACATAAAATCCTCCTTTGACGCATTCAAACCACTATTAAGATCTGCTCACCCTCACCGTGACGAAAACACCATCTTAAACGTTATGTTTTCTGTTTATTCTCACAAGTAAGTAGGGGTCGCCACAGCGTGTCATCATTGGTCTTTTGCCTGGCAGCTCCATCCTCATCCTCTGCACCCTTCTACCAATATACTCTCACCTCTGAAAATGTCCAAACCATCGAAGTCTCCTCTCTATAACCTTCTCTCCAAAACATCCAACTTTGGCCGTCCCTCTCATAAGCTCATTTCTAATCCTATCCAACCTGCTCACTCCAACCGAGAACCTCAACATCTTCATTTCTGCTTCCTGTTGTTTCTTCAGTGCCACCATCTCTAATCCGTACATCATAGCCAGCCTCACCACCGTTTTATAAACTTTGCCCTTCATCCTAGTGGAGACTCTTCTGTCACATAGAAGACCAGAGACCTTCTGCCAACTGTTCCACTCGGCTTGGACCAGTTTCTTCACTTCCTGATCACACCCACCATTACTCTGTATTGTTGACCCTTACAACTAAAAGTTAAGAAACTCTAATCCAGGGGGAGTCCTTGTTTATGATAGAGTTCTGTTCTGATGGCAGCAACCTAACCTGAATTCAGATGCAAGTTAGAAAGTGTTGTATTTTATCACTAACTTATGCTAAGTACTGCTATAACTGAGGTGCTTTCTTGCGCAGCTACGTCCTGCATCTTAATCGCACCTTCCCTAACCTCTCTCCCACCTGACCAAACGCTAACCACAAAAAAAACAAAACAAAACAGTAAATACCGAGATACCGGTGTGCCCTCTTGTGCTGCGTCGCACCCTAATCATACGTAGCTGCGCACCGTTCGTAACTTTGAAACGCCATATTGTAGGTTCCCCCCCCTCAGAAGTCAAGGACGCCCAATAATTTACCTGGTCAGGATGAGTCCAGGTATGGATTAATTGGTGAAGGCTTCAAAACACCCAAGATAGTTCAAGTTCCGAGTATAAATCAAAAATGCTAATTTAAGGTTTACCGTCGTGCTATTCAATCAAAATGCCAAGTGAGCAACAGGAAAAGTTCAGGGACAAAGAACATTTAGTGCCTCCCAAAGAGCTAAGCGTGCTAATAGCAGGAGTGCGCAGTTAGCGGAGACAAATCCGAATAAAGAGGTGCCACGCTGCAGCCATCGTTTTCGCCCCGAGGGCTCTGGGATTGCGCCGCGGTGGCACCTCTCATCTGCCATCCGGCGATCATCGCACTCGACAGATCCGAGGTGCACTCCCAGCTATTCTGTGAGGGAGGAGGGGGAATTCTCCATACAACAGAACAGTAAAACATACTTTGATGATGCGGCTTAGCAATTGAAGCGTTAGCAAGTAAGATCAGGGAAGCGCTCGTCAAACTTACACGGGGAAATTATGTTTAATGCAGTCTTCAAGACAGCTTAGATGTGTCCCGGTTCAAGGTTTTATTCCCAAAAGTATGTTTAATATGACTAGTAGCCACTTTAACAATATGCACAGTTTGAACACTGAACCTGAACTACAAAACATTGTACTGCACATAAATTAAATACAAATCGCACTGAAACTGTACCGTACAATGTTTAAAAGACAGTCCTTAAAGATACAATTCAAATATGTTGAAATATGAATATCGTGAAATATAACTGAACTGTACTTGGACAGGAATTCTTTTGCGGAGCACTAGAGGGTCCCTCCTCCACACTTTGAAAATCAATGCAATAGACTCGAAAACCAAATCGTAGTTAAAGAGGATGTTTCCGCATAATGAGGTTATCTTTCATACTGCACAGAAAACTCCTTTGCCAAAAGTTCATAGTTTCGACGATCCCGTAGGTCCTGCTTTTTTAGTCAGCAACACAAAATTGTGGCATGCCAACAGCGTTCAGACATTAACTCAAGCGGTTAATCATGACATCTTAACGTAAGTTCATCTTTAATACTGCGCAGGGAACTTGCGAGGAGATAATTTATATGCCTCTGTAGGTGCTTCTGTTTTGGTTACTTTGACAATTTCCATGTTTGGAAGTTGCCGCTCTTTCGTGAGCAGCACGAGTGATAACGCGGCATCTGATCTTGTCATGGCATTTATTGGAAGTGCGCCCACGGGTAGAGGAAAAATAGAAAATATAGTTGGGTCTAGAATTTCACATTTCTTTTGCAATGCGGCCTGGTTGCGCTTTTTTTTTGTACCTGAATTTCTTTGGAACACATGCTGCTTAGAGGCCACAGCTGGAACAAAGCATGGTTCCCATGTGGTCCATGTGATTGTTTTTCTTTACGTTTCCATGTACTTCACATCGCACTGTCATTTTACACACACACACACACACACACACACACACACACACACACACCACACACACACACACACAAAAACAGAACTCCACCCATCTCCCTGCCGGCCACCCCTCAATCACCCAGCTATCGTTTCTTAGTGGCTCATTGCCCATATGGTCTTTTTATGGGCCGTGGCAAGTCATCTGAGCACGTCTTTTCAAGAGGGAAGAAGTCTGTGTGTGTTTGATGCATTTGGCCAGGGTGGGTGCATTGAAGCTTTGCTTTCAGCCCCAAAAAACAAAACAAAAACAACAAAAAAAATGTCACATTACTGCTTTATGACCTCAGCACCTTGCACGAGTCTGTCTGGGCATCCCCATCCAGTGACCATACATCCATTTTTTTTCCTTCTGCTTAGCAAAACAGTGTCATATGATTCCCAAATAGGAGGCTACTGAAAGCTTGCAACAACCCCCCCCCTTCACGCCACCAAGTCTTTGGTTCCATATTCGGAAGTTGGGGCATTTTCATTGCAAAGAGTAAGAAATAGAAAACCGTGTAGTTACACAGTAATTACAAGTTGCAAACTTTTACTGGTCATTGCAAGGGCCGTTAAGCACAGATCAAAGACCATTTAATGGTAACGGCACATCAGTCAAAAGACCCGAACAGACAAGAAGCCTCAACTGTCCAGATTCTACTGTCCGATCTTCGAAGGGGGGGCCGACGCAGCAGGTGATTCCCCCCTGACAAGAGACTTGACTGAGGGAGATTGGTTTTAAAAATAGGGACAGCTAATCATCTCCGGAAGACAAGCTGGAATCGCTCGGCCGGCAGAAGGAAAACGTCGAAGAAGAATCATAATGGCAACTCCGGTCCGTCAACGCCTCAGTTGACGTCCTGGGAGGGGATCCGGCCGCGAGCTTGACAACATGTCAATATCACTTGAAGCGCTTTCTCGCAAAATCCGTTCCTTGTGGGAAATCGCCAGCAAGGAAAAAACACACACACACACACTTGATGAAGAGTAGTTGATCTCATGGATCATGGGGAGACAATTCAAACAAACACCCCCCCCCCCAACTCCAGAAAAAAAAAAGTGAGACAAGATTTCTTTGGCAATCACTGTCAGCGTGTTGACTGGGCCAGACAGTTTGGTGTAACTCTCAGAAGCGATCGCCCATTTTCCTGAGATGTGAGGATCTTCGGTGAGTTTATCCCCAAGTCGGGCCACCTCGTCTATGTGTCAATCAGTCGCCTCTCACAAGATGACAAAATGATGGAACACAAACCCGCATTAACGACAACGATGTCTGCTGCACTCAAACAGCTAAAAGATTGTGGCAGGCAGCCGGGCAGTCTTAGATGAAGGTATTTTAATTATCCCCCCCGTGTGTATATTTGTTTACATTTTGAGTTTAATGCACATGCACAATTTTCCCAATATAGCTTCCCACCCCGAGGTGCTCGACGTGGTCTCCGGAGGCGACAGAGACTCCCCGAGCGGTGATTTGTCCCCGGGGGAGGCAACACCCACTGAATAAACATGAGTCATCCCGTCCTCCTTCCGCTACACTTGTAAGGGGTCAAAGGTTATATTTACAAGCACAGCACATCCACTTACAATCAAAGCGCGTCGTGGAGAATCCCCCTTAAGAACATAGGATGCCAACTTTCAGCTATTCCCATTTCAACACCCCTACTACCTAACTTTACTCAAGTCATTATGAGATTACAGATTATTTTTGTTGCTTTTTCTCCTCTTTAAAGTTTTTAACCAGAGAACTAATGATGATGGCCAAGAGGTGTGCCGCACGGTCTCCGCCCACCAGCAATCGTAAGTAGAATATAGACAAAAGCAGAATAGATGGGCAGAGAAAAGGAAAATGACCGATTCTAGATTTTAAAAAAAAAAGTCAATGTGTAAGATTTGTGCTACTTGTCCGATAGACCCGAATACCATTTGGTAGGGATTGCCTGCCACAAACCCAACATCATATTGGGTGGCTACCCACCTCCAGTAGCCGAATCGAATCGTTGATAAATGCCCATTGTGTGACGTCGCCCCCCCGATACGCATCATCTCTTCAACTGTGCTCAAAACCAACCACACTGGAACACCTGTGGAGTGCCGCGGCCGATGTGGCTCACTTTCTGGACCTTATTACGGCATAACGACAGTCGTACTTGTACTACAACAACAAACCATTTGGAAGTTGAATTTAGTGTTTCAATGTTCACAAGGCCACAAACTGCCACAACAGTAATAATGATTCATGACAAAACGTCAGATTTTAAATAGTCCTGATCCTTAAACTCGGCTTCATGACTGAATGTTTATGTACAAAAAATCCGATTTCATAAGACCAAAAAGATGGTTTATTAAAAAACTACAGTGAGAGAGAGAGAATATTTGCACAATGTAATTTTTCCAATCACTGGCTGGACTGCTGGTAGGAAATTGACCCCACAGACCAGCAGCCTATTAAAAGATTTGGAATCCCACTTCCTGTTCCTTGGACAGCGGACACAAACTGTTTGGCAGCCTCGAATCCAAAGTGTGGCTGCGAATCAACGAAGCATTTCCCAGGTATGAAAATAGGCACAAACGGCTTGTGAACAAATTATCCCCAATGAAGTCACTGTGTGTAAGGTATATGTCAGCATCTTCAGTCCAAAAAGAATCTAAATAAAAAAACAAGTCGTGGGATGTTTCAGATCATGGTCAATTTTTACTCCAATAGCCCCTTCGCCTGCGAGGATCCCTAACGCCGCAACGCGAGCCAACATCTGACGCCATCCGGGCCGCTCTTGTTTTATGGGGGGTGATGGCTGGCTGCTGAGATGGAGGACCCACTTGGGACCGGGCCAGTCGGATCTAGTCAGGCGCCGGGCGACCAGATGAAACGGCCGTCCGACTCGGCTCGACGGCGCATGTTCGCCTTCAAAAAGACAACGTGGCGTGAGGCCTGTCGAGACGCAACTGCCCATGGGTGCGCTTTTAAAAAGAAGTAAAATGATTTATTCAGCATGTTTATGGTTTATATTTAAAGAGCCGAGCATTTATTTCCCATTTTACAAACATACGATTGTAATCCCGAAGGTAGGAGCTTCACATTGCGGTGGAATTTGTTGTCAGCGCTGATCACCCTTTAGAACGCTGACACGTCTTGATTCAAGTTCAGTCTTTCCCGGTTTTTGAGTTTTAGCAAATAGTTTTAGCAATCCGAAAGTTAAAAGTTGGGTTTTGAACAACAGCTGTGAGAGCTAAGAAAACACATTTACTGTATTTTCCGTATTATAAAGCGCACCTCTAATTAATTATTATTAATTATTTTAAAACGTTTCCCATATATAAGCACACCGCATTATAAGGCGCATAGAATAGACGCTACAGTAGAGGCTGGGGTTACGTTATTCATCCATTAGATGGAGCTGCACTAAAGGCTCAATATTGATCCGTATATAAAGCGCACCAGATTATAAGGCGCACCGTCGGCTTTTGATAAAATTAAAAAGCTTTTAGGTGCCCCTTATAGTGTGGAAAATACAGTAATTTGAAAGATTTGCATTATTATCCATTCCTCTTAATTGAGAGTGAGATTTTTTTCCACATGTAACAAGAAATGGCCATTTGACTGATTTTGTCTATTCATTTATGGGTGCATGTTCATTTGAATAAGAAGTATATCAAATTACATTGTGTAATTTGAATTAAATTCAAATTCAATCAGAATTAGCGTGCCCAGAGGAGGAGGACTGCACTGATGGAGCGAAACCTCTTAAAATGTCTTCTTCAGACTCATCAAGCCTGAAGATTTGAAGACAGCGCCTCTGCTGGTCACATGCAAGAAGTGTATTTTATTTGACCTCATTTGCTTCATGTCATAGTTAATCAACAAGTCCACCTTACGACATCAATCAATTTCTCAAGAAATTCTCATCGTAGTATTAGAACGTAATGAAAGACTTTAGAAACAAACTGCAATGTATTCTTACAACCAGTGTGTGAATTGTCAAAGCGAACGGGTAAGCGTCTACTATTAAGTGAGTAAATAATACATACACGGAAGTAGAGCATATGCAAATGAGGGTGACTAGCAGGCGACTTGGTGATGCAGCAGCCATTCATCACGGTGGCTGAGGTTGCTCTCTTTGCCGTCCTTAGCTTCATCTAATGAAGCCCCCTTTCTCCCCCACCCCCCACATGCAAATGAGCATGCCCTTTTCCTTGATTTCTCTTCTTCCGTGTTGAAAGCATGCGGCGGAAATATTGGAGCACGGGCAAGATAATGTATGTATGGAGGTCACGATGCATATTAAGGACCACACCCGCTATTCCTGCCGACTCCGATCACTCGGACAAGACGGTGTTGTACGCGGTGGGGAGCTTGTGTCAATGCCGTATATGTGTCTGTTGATCTCAGAACCAAAGACTAGTTTAAGAAGAACACAAATAACCTTGTTGTCCTTCCAAAGAGAAACTCAGAAGGGGTTCTGGACTTTGTTCAAAAAAAAGATTAGCTACAACCAAGGCCCCAAAGATTAGAAATTTGGAATTTGCCACCAGGATACAGGATGTTATAAAATAAATAAGATTTTCAAAGGTTTCTGGAGTTCTTCTTTACCTTTCTGCTTGTCCCGTTAGGGCTCGCCACAGCATGTCATCTTAGATGAACTCATATTTTTTTGGCACAGTTTTACACTGAATGCCCTTCCTGACGCAACCCCTCTGCATTTAGCCTGGGAGAGAAGCTTAGAGCACCTGGTATTCCCACGCGGACTCCCATTCAAGTACTATCCAGGGCTAAACCCGCTTAGCCTCCGAGATCTGACGAGATCGGGCATTCTCAGGGTAGCATGGCCGTAAGCTTCAAATGTTTCTGGTCTGTGGACATGCAATGTCTGGCTGGAACATAAAACTAGAGGTGGCCTTCTCTAATGTGACTCACATTTCTGATCAGTGAATGTCTGGTCCTGCGACGTTGTCAAAAACCTTGTTTTTTTTTTTTAGCCTCGAACTATGCTCCAAACAGTTGGGACAAGAGTTTACGATTCCCATTTGGGAAACCATCTGTAAAGTCTGAGCTTTGGAACTGTAATGGAAACTTTCTGGGATCAAAGCCATCAATTTATAGTCACAAATGACAAAAACTTATTCTGTTTGGACGATTAAACTCACTGCAGTGACCACCAGTCCTCGTGATTGTACTCCTCGATTCCCCTTGAAAGAGTTTCAATGTCTTTAACTGTGAACATGCATTATCTGGCAGCTCTTCTTGTGTAACTGCTGACTAACGAAATGGAGTATAAGAACACAGTCTATAAAACTTTATGGAGTTGGCATTCTCTAACACAATATACATTTCTGCTCAGTAAATCTTGTGCTGGTCTTGAACCCCCAAAGAAGAGTTAGGGCACAAATTTATGGTCCCCACATTGATATATGACAAAGCTAACTATATTAGAAAGGGTAGTAAATTGATTACATTGACCACAAGTCCATCATTCTACTTAATAAAACCATAACATAAAGCAAAACATAAAACCTGGGTTTGTACTCATTGCACAATTACTATATTTCAGCTCAGCAAATGTTCCGATTTTGTACTGGTCAGGAACCGCCAATCTTCTGCATTTCAAAGTCGTGAATTGTCGTCAATGGACAAAGCAAAAGATCATGGTTTATGGTCTTCAGAAGGGAAAGTCTGGTATTGTAATTCCATTCAAAACCAGTAAACCGATTTAGCAACTAGGTTAGGAGGTTAGGGATTGAAAGTGTCCACCCTTTAAAGGATTTTGATAGACAGTACCAAAATGTTGTCCGAGATCAAAGCAAGCCATAGACACTTGATTGAGAGATTCTGTGTTTTAATGTAGCCAGGTCGCGGAGCTGCAGTTGGTCCCGAACCTCCAACAATCCGGTCTAAAGTCACTAAGGACGCATCATAAAAATGCATCATCAAAAGTTTTTGTCAGGGGGAGAAAGTCCTAGCAACAACTTTGTGAGACGTAATTGGAATAATGCGCATACGTACGGCATTACATGATTGTAGCCCAAGCGTGTATAATGAAGACAGAGCTGAACAGTTGGACAACATATTGCCAGACAGCAGCCATTAGCCAGAGAGCGGCAAAAGCACATCAGGGGAAAACTCAAGGAGATGGAGAGGCAACGAGCAACGGCAGGAGGAAGAGGGGAGCGGCGGGCCGAGCGAAGCGTCACAATAAGCGGGGCCGACAAGCCGCGAGCGCGCCCCGTGCTCCGACACTAATTGCCCGTGAAAGGTGACCCGCGGTGAGGCGGAGGCGCTCAGCTCCGATCGGCGAAGCCGCGCGACGTGCGCCCTGATCGCACGCGACACCAGACAGCCGAGCCGTCACGCCGGCCACCAGCGCCACCCGCTCGACTGCCGCAAACCATCCGAGCGCGGGGGTGAGCGCAGGGGGGGGGACCGGAAAGAGCGACAGATGGAAAGTCAAAATGATTCCACTTTCATTCTCTTGCCTGACTTATGTTTGGGCTTGGAATGACACACTCGCGTCGTACTACGTTGCGCCAACGATCTTATGCTAGCGCTTTGGCTATCAACAGCCGAGGTATCAACCGTCCTCATCTCAAAGTGTTTTACTACTGCAATAAAAACTATGAAAATGAAAACAATGTATTTTCCAAAGACAATGCCAGATTTGCACAACAACATCTTCGATTTTGCAAAGAAAATGCTGGATTGGGCAAGGAAAATGATTAATTCACACAAAAATGCAAAATTATACCATAACGATGCTCACTTTCGCCAGGGAAATTTTTGATGTTGGCAGATGTCATATTTTGCTATTAAAATTCTATGCCCCACCCAAAAAAATGCAACCTTCGACCATAAACTTGCTATATTTTGGTGAAAAATGTTACAAAACGCCACGTTCCGCAAATGCAATTTTTTTTCTTTTTTTTTTGCCATGATTTATTTATTTTCTGCTCTGTACACACAATAAGTGCCAGGAATCAGTTTCTACAAAAATAGCATTTTATCCACAAAATTGCTATATTTACAAGAAATGTATATGTTTTGCAATAAAAAAAATGTATTAAAAAAAGGGACAAAAATTAAGTTGTCCAACTGACAGTACGTTATATTCCATACAAATCCTTCTACAGTCTTAAAAGCAGGCAAATGTAACTAAAGTAATAAGTCACCTACACTAGCTATTGTGAAACATTTCCCCCCCTCGAGTGGCCATTAACTTTCACGTTTTATATTGCACAACGTATAACCTGGGTGGTGGTTTTTTTTCTTTGAATGTTGCCCCATTGAAAATAAAAGTAAGGGGAAAAAAAACATTATGAAGGCGAGAATTGGAGGGTGCGTCTATTTAAGAGGAACTCGGGCTGTAACAAATGTGTGGAGGAATATAAAGCATCTGGAAGCAGTTAATAATAAAAATACATGTAAACATATTAAAATGGTTTCTGCCATTGTTCAAACTTGACATACACCGTAAAGACAATATCTGACACACCTGAGACTTTTGCACATGCCCCCCCCCCCTTACATAAATGTGTTGCAGCGTAAAACCTCCCTCACACATTTATCAACTTGTTGGCTGCTTTACTATTGATTTTTTCCCCCCCTCAGTCTTCTTTTAAGAGGTTGTGAGGGTGGAAGAGTAGCGACAAGGCCTGGATCTTTTTACACACTGAAACCAGACAGCTGGAGCCCCTCGTGGGGGCCGGCGGGACGGAGGGGGGGGGGGGGGGGGGGGGGGACGCCGGTGCACCCTCTTCCCAGCACATATTACAACACAGTGGACATTAATAACAGCTACACTGTCATTGATAACCCTCGTCTCTCTCCACACATCGCAGCGCGGGTGGGTGTGTGTGTGTGTGTGTGTGAGGAAGGGGGGGGGGGAGTCAATTATTTAAAATATGGCACCGACATGAAATAAAATATGGATTGCAACAACGTATAAACAGTAAGGCTTGAGTACGTGTGTACACTGTAACTACAAGGAAGGTAATTTTGTTTGTGCTTAGCGCCACCCTTTGGCAAGGCACGGTGTTGCAGTTAATGGAACCGCCTCTCTACTGTAATTAACCTCTACGCATGTCCAACTACATGTGGGTTAATAACAATAATTGCATGTCACTGTAATTTATTTGACGCAAACGCAGTGTGCTTTAAACAGAGGGCTACGTTTTGTTCAATTATTGAGGGGACAAAAATAGACTAAAATGCAAACATGTATAAAAATAATTTAATCATTTGTGTATTTGTTAAAAAAAAAAAAAAATAGTCAAAAATATATAGCACTGGTGAATTCACAAATAGGTGAAAATGTGCAAGTATCGATAATGTGGGTGAACACTGTCACCAAAGATTTTTTTTTATGGGGTGGAGGTTGGGGGGGGGTGTCACCCAGAAATGTGCTTTTTGATTTTTCCAAGGATTTTTTTCTAACCTGATAAAAAAATATCTCGACTGTATTTCTGATTAATTGCATGTCATCTTCATTGGAAGCTTTTGTTCCCAAATTAATGACGCATCTAAGTAATATAATAGGATAATTAGTGTACTGTAGCCGCTTTCCAGTAAGGAAACCTCAAGCTGTTTTTCGGTGTTGGAATCAGATCAACTAAAAACTCAAAAATGTATTTACTTCCTTCCTTCTCTAGCAAGCTTCTTCCTTCCTTTGGCTGTGGGTGATCATGGGGCTCTTCCACCACACTTTCCAATTAAGAACTCACACGGCTAACACACTGGCAGTGTTTTTTAAAGTTGAAAAGTTCCTAGACGTCCCTCGCTCCTTTGCTCCCTGGAGACCCCCCACAAATCCCCCACCCCCCCGGCAAAGATATCTCTTCACACGTTTCGGCAAGACGACGAAAAAAAGTGGCAAGTGATCGCGCAGTTTAAGATGCTAACGTAGCGCAATTAGCATGTGGCCGGCGCTGGCGCCCTCTCATCAGCGGCCCGAGGGCTCCTTCTTCGCTCTTTTCGCGGCGGCCTGACAGGCGACTGCTCGGCTTTCGAGTTAATTAAAGGGAAAAACACTGCCTTTGCTAAGCGCGCAGTCGCGCCCGGCCTGCATAATGGGACGTAATTAACTTCCCCCCGCGTCGTTACTTCACTTCAAAGCCTGGCTTCTTAAGCAGCCCGTACCAGGCTTGTGTTTGGATAGAACGTGGACGATATCGCTTCGGTGGCGACGGAGAAACCGATCCTGAGGGAGATGCATCCCACGGTCGCCCCCCACCTGCATTCAAATACACATTCAAGATGGGGGTCGTCTGGGTCCTAGATGTAGTAAGTCTTGATCCATGCTTTGGGGGAAAAAATATTGGTGAGGCTAATATTTAATTTAAATGTCCACGTCAAAGAACACCGTCAGACTTCGTCTACTGAACATTTTCATCATCCAACTCCAAGATATTCCAATTACATAAATGTAAAGTGAGTCATAAGTGTCGAAGTATGTCACACATACACAAGTAGATGTATGTCAGATTACGCTATTCTTTGCTCTTTCTATAGTTAAAATCTAATTTCATATTCGAGATGCTCATATTTAACCTATTTAGAGAGGAACAATTGTATATTTTTTTAAAACCAGCACACCATTATTGTATACAGTAAAGCCTCGGTTCTCGAACAAATCGATTTTCAAAAGAAAATTTGGAGATTTTTTTGCTTCTGTTTTCGAACGAAAATCGGTACTCGAACGTCCCCGACAAAACCCAGAAATGCTTGCCCAGACCAGCTGACTCACGACACGCTGTGTTGTGAACTCAATGAACCCAGAAATAACAATGCGCGCGGCGCAAGCAGCTGACCCACTCTAGATGCGCTTTGTTATTGGTCAATTTGAACCCTCCCCCCAAAAAAAAAACAAAAAAAAAAAAAACGAAAATGACAACGTGTGCGGCGCAACCAGCACACTTTTGCTGTTCTGTACAACGCAGCCTCTGTATACAGACGTGTCCCGGTTGTGACTGTTGTTTTTCCTTCTTATCGAGGACTACCATGTTAACCCCCAATCTGGGCTCCAAAGAAGGCAAGTTGCTTCTTTAAAGTTATTCTGCACAAAAGTTTACAAGGCTGGGGGCCGAGTCGCTACA